>NC_054701.1:53547776-53847776 GCF_016097555.1 Gigantopelta aegis
TTACAAACAATACTTTTTTTTAAATATGCGTGTCCCGTTTCAGATCCGGGACGAGCGCCCCAATTTTCTACTCCTGTCACGGGGATTCTATAATACCCGTAACTGAATAAAACACGATTGTCCAAATATCTCTCCAAATATCTCTCTGTAACGGGCGGTATTTACCCGAATTTGGCTCTTACGATCTTATATAAAGTATATGTAATATAGCACGTTTAGTTCACTAGAAAACACAACAAAAACACAATACACTTTGGAATCTGTATTAACCTACGCTGACAAATGTACTGCCGCAGTAGTTAATTAATAACAACAATAATAACAACCCAGAACTGATCATTTAATTAGTTAATCTCTAGGTGTCTAGTTTACACAATATGCTAATCACTTCACCGTGACACAACACCCACACGTGTGATAATTGAGAAACGCTTCTAGGGGAACTTAATTAATAAAGGAATTACAACACTATTCCTAACTGGTTAATTTTTAATTAACCCTTAACTACTCATTCAGTAATCTTGTAACACAGAATTAATACTGGTACCTATCACAATAAAGACAATAACCTACAGTTTACCTAGGTCTTCTATGATGACTGGCTAAGCTTTATATACTCTTCAAAAGAAGAAACGCAAAACCACATTGTCGTAACATTTGGAGAATTGATTTAATTATTGAATGGTGAGTCCGATAATTACCAAATGTTGCAGGATTGTTCACAATTCACTCTAGTCCATTGTGAGTAAGTGATAGGACACACCACCAAGGTCAAGGTCATCTGGAGTCAATACCGGGTGTGGCCTCCGCGTGTGTTGACAACTGCCTGGCACCGCCTGCCCATTGAAGCAACCAGAGTATGGATGACGTCCCGGGGGATGGTGGCCCACTCGGCCTGCAAGGCTGCTGCCAGCTCGGGCAGGGTCTGGGGCTGTGGTTGTCACTGTCGGAGGCGTCGGTCCAACTCGTCCCATAGATGCTCAATTGGGTTCAAATCCGGTGATATCGATGGCCAAGGAAGGACATTAATGTTGTTGTTCTGTAGGAAAGCCGTTGTGAGACGTGCTGTGTGAGGCCTGGCGTTGTCATGTTGGAACACTGCATTGGCGTTGGCCATAACTGGAACGATGTGTGGCCGGAGGATCTGGTCAATGTAGCCCTGTGCATTCAGGTTGCCCTGCACGTGGACCAGGTCAGTTCTGCCAGTGTGTGAGATGGCTGCCCACACCATGACACTACCCCCGCCGAATCTGTCCACTTCCTGCACGCAGTTTGCCGCATAACATTCACCACGACGCCTATACACGCAACATCTTCTATCATGACGTCGGAGCAGAAATCGGGACTCGTCACTGAACCACACCTGTCTCCATCGCAGTTGAGGCCATTGTCGATGAATCTGGCACCACTGCAGTCGGAGTCGACGGTGTTGTGGTGTTAAGATGACACCTCGAACTGGACGTCTGGCACGAATTCCTACCTCACGTAGGCGGTTCCGTACGGTCTGGTCGGATATCCTGCGCAAACCTGGTATTGCTGCGGCTGTGGAGGTGGCAGTAGTCAATCGTTCCCGAAGGTGGCGTACCCGGATGTAGCGGTCCTGCCCGGGGGTAGTGACCCGTGGTCGACCGGATCTAGGGAGGTCACGTGTTGATCCATGTTGCTGGTAACGGTCCCACAGTCTGGAGATGGTGCTTGGGGACACATGGAATGCCCTGGCAACGGCCGTTCTGGATTCGCCTGCGTCTAGTCGGCCGATGGCATTGTTTCTCTGCGGTTCACTGAGACGTGGCATGTCCTGGATTGTCAACTGTCGGCCAGATACAGAGGCCAGGCAAGCGAACACCCTGCACTTTTATACTGTCGGTGTTCATGTTGCACGTGCAGACAACGCACGTGCAGTGGAGACATGGTTTGCAGGTGGCTGCGTTTTTGCAAATATTCACATTTTGGAACTTTATTGTACAGTAGCTGCGTTTTATCAAATGTAACCGTGGGAATGTGTTTGGGACATGCAATGACCTTATATTCACAAAGCATGAACCGGTAGGAAACATAAAATCGGAGTTATAACCCATTTGTACCCTTTTGCGTTTCTTTTTTTGAAGAGTATATTACCAAATACTCGTACAATGTTAGAACAAAAAGTCTACGATTTAGTTCGTCAGATGACCGAAGACACTGTCTAAAGAATATTGGTATAATACAGTATTAAAATATTTAAAAGTCACATCAATCACATCAAGGTTATACAACAGAGCAGAAATAATATATAATTACCAGTCCGGACGGACAACGTTCCCCCGGGATACCTTCCTATCGTTCTCCTCGATATCTAAAAAAACCTAGCTAATTATTATAAAATCAGAATATGGCCTGGGGGTACAAGGCGGTCCTCCCCCTATCAAGTGATATATCCCCAACTCCCAGAGACGCATTTTTCTGTTTGATCGCCAGACTTACTGACG
Organism: Gigantopelta aegis; assembly: GCF_016097555.1. Lineage (NCBI taxonomy): Eukaryota > Metazoa > Mollusca > Gastropoda > Neomphalida > Peltospiridae > Gigantopelta > Gigantopelta aegis. The sequence continues at coordinate 53,550,245 of NC_054701.1, forward strand.
CCAGTTCGCTAGAGATTCCATGGTCGCGCGGAGGTATTACGTAACTACTGGCCACATGGCCTCCGCACCTGGCTGGGTGTGTATTAGACGACCGTCGCGCAAAAGTATTACGTAACAAGTTGCCCACCTGGTTAAGTGCAATGAAACTGAACACGGCCCTATAACACAATTAATATCGCCACAGGCGAAAACTAAATTAAGAGCATGTTCCGTCACATCCATATTACCAAACAAACCCAAATATGCCATCTATTCTGTGGACCATTGATCGACAGCCTTTTGAGGTACATCGCCATTTATGCTAACTAGTTCAACACGTTCAACTGGATAGACAGATGAGGGGCCTGCCCTGGGGTTCATTAAATATTGATTTTCTTTTATTATGGCTACTCGATCCAGTGAAGGAGTCTCGTCCAATCCATACAATCAGCAGTCCTTTCGCAGAAGGGCCTTTTTCAGACCGGGTTCACTTGGATCACATAGGGGTTCCACATTTCAAAATGTATCAAAACTCCCAAAGGGTTGCTGTTGGCAATACAACAGAGGTGGCTTCTGCCATAATTACCCCTGCAAGTTCTCCCATAAGTGTGGAGGGTGTTCTGGAAACCACCCAGTTTTCAGGTGTGCAAAACAAAATCCTTGGAAACTAAAGAATTAGGAAAGTCCAAATCATGGTAATAAAGGCATAAACAATCAAATAGTCACCCCTGTTTGTTGGAAGACCTTGTCTATAATGTTGCATGGTCACGATTTAGAAACAAAAGCATAAATGTTTAGTAGATGGTTTCAAATTTGGATTCAGGATAGGTTTTGAAGGCCCAAGAATAGGTCGAATATTGAAAAACTTGTAAAAGATTGTGAATAATAAACTGCACAAAGAATTAGAACTGGGTACGATAGCTGGCCCATTTTCAGAAATTCCATTTTCAAATTTACAAATTTCGCCAATAGGAGTGGTACCCAAGAAGGAAGCAGGCCAGTTTTGCCTAATCCACCACTTGACTTATCCTGCATTGGGGTCAATCAATGATTTTATCCTGGATGATTTGAAAAGTATCAGTATTGTGTTGTCATTAGGTCGTGGTTGTTTGATGTCAAAAACAGATATTGAGAATGCTTATCACATTGTTCCTATTCAAACTTTGGACTATGAATTGTTAGGTCACATTTTGTAGTCACGTATGGGTGCAGGTTTGGGTTTTCTCTCGGGACTCACTGAGGCAGCCTGCCGAGCTAGAACAGGACATTCAATTTGACTTTATTCTCGCATGATAATTTTTGCACAATATTATTCTCACATAGATATGGTGAGCTTATGGATTCGTGGTATATGTGTTACTAAGTTTATTCTTTTTTTTTTACGCTGTTGACAGTTTTTGCAATAGTGTGAATGTAATCAGATTGTGTTATGTTCTACGACTGTATGATTCATGGACTATGGTTGACGACCAGTGAAGTGTCGTGTTGTCAGATTTTACAACATGAAAGGATAGTACTTTGATTTATGTATCTGACACGTGTGTATGAAGGAATTAAAGTAGTATCGGAAATGCAATAAAACTGATTTTTATCTGACCAGTAAATATGTTGTAAATATCTATTTAATGATACTCAAACTAATTTAGCATTTACGTGTTTGGGCTCTCATTGATGTACAATGTGGTGTGTACTCTTGAAATTAAAAGAAAGATGTCAGTAAACAGCTGATTTGTGCACTTTATTGGAACAGACTATAACACATTTTGATCGACATGTGTCCATTTCATTACTATTGCAGTATGTGAGGGACCGTTTCTGATGAAGGTTTACCCCTATCCCTCTCCAAAACAAAATATTTGTAGACATATCTAAGTAACTTTTGAGCAAAACTGTCAAGAGTGTGTGATCTACTATACCGGTATTAAAGGTGCTGTCTCCAAGTTGCATAATGACAGCAATTAGAAATATATTTTTTAAAATTTAATTTTACTTTCAAATTTAAAGACTACACCTTTAATTATATACCCATAAATAATTCTAACAAAAACAATTCATCTACTAGTAGAAAATACATTTTTATTGGAGAATCCTTATCATAAACAAACTATGATATAGCACCTTTAAGTTGTTGCAAGATTTTGTAAATTTCTAATGTACTTATATTGAGTTTATATTCATTAACTATGCTGTCCATAATTAATAATTTATGCTGCAAATCAAAATACTGTTAAGCTTGTTTAAGGGTAAATGAAATGACACAGGTGGATCAAAATGTGTTATAGTCTTGTTCCAATATAGTATACAAATCACCTGTTTACTGACATCTTTCTTTTAATTTCAAGAGTAAAGAAAGAAAGAAATGTTTTATTTAACGACGCACTCAACACATTTTATTTACGGTTATATGGCGTCAGACATATGGTTAAGGACCACACAGATTTTGAGAGGAAACCCGCTGTCGCCACTACATGGACTACTCTTCCGATTAGCAGCAAGGGATCTTTTATTTGAGCTTCCCACAGACAGGATAGCACAAACCATGGCCTTTGTTGAACCAGTTATGGATCACTGGTCGGTGCAAGTGGTTTACACCTACCCATTGAGCCTTGCGGAGCACTCGCTCAGGGTTTGGAGTCGGTATCTGGATTAAAAATCCCATGCCTCGACTGGGATCCGAACCCAGTACCAGTACCTACCAGCCTGTAGACCGATGGCCTTCCACGACGCCACCGAGGCCGGTTTCAAGAGTAAACACAACCATGTACATCAATGACAGCCCAAACCAGTAAATGCTAAATTAGGTAGAGTATCATTAAATAGATATTTATAAACTATTTACTTGTCAGGTTAATATGAAAGACATAATCGACGAAAATCAGTTTTATTCTATTTTCGACACTACTTTAGTATATTTTGGCATTACATGATTACAGGTTGTACTACCAATACTGTCTCAAACATTCCCATTAACTTGATTGTTGGTTTCATTCTATTTCTAATTATATACACAAAGAAAAAAGTTAAGCACCCCCAGATATGATTACTTATATAATATTGGCATGCATTGCAACTGAAATTGCAATGACGATTCTGACAGGCATGGCGTTCCATAGAAAGGATGAGATCGTGCAAGCATGACAATGGTGTCACATCTCATCGTCGCGTGCACGTGCCACCCATGACTTTTCCAAAGTGCAGTATGGGTGCGTGCCCAAATTGGGTATTTAACGTGGCCGTCTTGCATTGTTCGATCATTATCAGTGAAGATGAATCGAAGGAGAATATCAGTGGATCAAAGATCACAAATAATCGGCATGCATAACGCAGGAATGACGTTCAAAGCCATCGGCCGTCACCTGGGGTACCACTACACAGTAATTAGCAGACTCGTCAGAAAACATGCTGTAACCAACTCTGTGAAGGATTTGTCGCGGTCAGGTAGACCTCGTGTAACATCAAACCGTGAAGACGTAGCACTGGGGCGGCTGGTACGGCGTCTATCGTTTGCAACAAGCACGGCGCTGAAACGTGAGTGGCTGCCCAATCGCCAGCTCTCTACAAGAACGGTGAGGAACCGCCTCAAACTGTTGGGATTGGCGTCCAGACGAGTCATCAAGCGTCCCTTACTGTCAGAACGACACAAACGCTTACGTTTGGCATGGTGTCTAGCACGGCGAGCGTGGAATCTGAGAACATGGAGAAGGATTCATTGGTCCGACGAAAGCCGGTTCCTGCTCCACGTCTCGGATGGGCGAATGAGGGTTTGGAGGAGGAAAAATATGGCTTATGCACCCAAGAACATCTAACCAACTGTCCCATACGGAGGAGGCTCGGTAATGATTTGGGGGTGCATCTCCCATGACTGCAAGCTGGACCTGGTCACCGTTCAGGGCAATTTGACAGGTGACCAGTACATCCGTCAGGTCCTGGAGCCCGTTGTCGTGCCACATTTCGACAACCACCCACTCGCTACAAGGCCTCAGTACATGGATGACAACGCGAGGCCTCATCGTTCCTGGGCTGTGACGGCGCATCTCCAGAACAACGCTGTGACGACTTTGCCTTGGCCCGCCATGAGCCCCGATCTGAATCCCCTGGAGCACATTTGGGGCATTTTTGGCCGTCGAATACAGAAACTGGACCCCCCTGTACAGAATCTGAGAGAATTGGAAGTTGCTTTGCATCGGGAGTGGCTGTTGCTGCCTCGTCAGAAGATCCGACACTTGACTGGGAGGGTGAGGAGCAGGCTTGAGGCGGTCATCCGAGAACGTGGAGGGTACACAAAGTACTGAACGTTTGGACTGTCAGTGTCGTTTAGGTAACCGAATGTAACTTTTTACCCAGAAATGACAATCTGCAAATGTCGTATGGACTGTAGATCCATACTTATAACGGGTATGTTTTGGGGGTGAAAACACGACTGGTGAGGTTGCGACCATATTGTGATTAAAAATTCACCACAGCTGACAATTGTTTGTGTTTTCCTATTGTCAGAATGTTGTTCTTGCCTTTCACATACATTGCCATGACTTCATTACGTCAGTAATTGCATGCCAAAAAAAATTCATTCGTCAGTCAGAAATTTCGTGGGGGTGCTTAACTTTTTTCTTTGTGTATATTATCAGTACATTAGTTGTTTCTAGTCATATATATTTAACTTTTAACTTTACCATATGTAATTGCATGCCAAAAAAAATTCATTCGTCAGTCAGAAATTTCGTGGGGGTGCTTAACTTTTTTCTTTGTGTATATTATCAGTACATTAGTTGTTTCTAGTCATATATATTTAACTTTTAACTTTACCATATGTATTATGTATGGTATTCTTTTCATGACGTATGACATTTATTAAATGCTCGATCTGAGGCTACATTTATAAACTTGTGGCATTTAATAAATTGCTCAAATCACATTTTTGTTTCCTTTTGTTTTTAAAAATTGGGAGCGAACATAGCAAAAGTATGCCTCTGGTTAATTCGTACTTATTTTCATTCTAACAACACCAGTGATTGGGTCCAGGGCACGGCGTAAGAAGGTGCCAAAAAGTGGGGTGGGAGTGTATAAAAACCATCGCTGCTGCCCCCCACGCACACACACCCCTCAACCTCCATTTAACACACACACTGACGTGTAAGAGTTATCCTACTTGAGTATTTCTGTCGTCTGCTTTGTCGATCCGCGACCACAACTTCTCTGTGCGCTTCCCCCCACCCCACCCCAGCAGAAAAGAAAAAAAGTTCAGGGTCGGTGGCAAAATTTAGGGTCGGTGTTTCTTACAGACACTATTGCTGCCTTAATATTTCGGTAATACTTTGGGTAACCAATCTCGATATTCAAATGTACCCCGTCGTCAGTATAAACTTGTTTCTGATTTTGTTCAGACCAAACACCAGAATGTTTCCAAAATTTGACACCTTCCATTCTATCCTCCTTGAAATAATGAGACTACCTATTCAATTCATCACACTTGACATTGAACCAAACAGTATCAACCTCATACCGTATCTTCCGAGTGGGGGGAATTCGGTGCAATACCTGACATACCACCACCTTTTGTACCATGTACTTAAATCTTAATTCCAAAACAAGTTGGATTAATTATCTCTCAATATCACGCACAGATTTGTTTACTGTACACAAATCATTAGAACCCACTTGTAAAAGTACCACTTCGGGGCCCACAGCTCGAACTGTCATGAGACCTACGTCATTCATTGTCGATAGCGATTCCCCTGGAAAACCGCGCATAATTATATTTTCCCTATTCGGGTCCAACCCTATATTTAGATCGACTAAGTGATGCTTACTACCTCGTATGAACTGCTGCATACGGAAAATAAAACAATGACCCATAATTAACATTTGCCATGTTGCCATTCGCACCGAACTTTGAGACTACCGACAATACAACAGAACCCACTATAATACTAAATATAAACGTCAGAAACCTCAAATAAGACAATATATACTCCACTCCGTGTGGTTTGCAAAAGAATATAAGTCTAATCAGGTGAAACAAATACAATATAATATTATAGTGTATGTAATAATGTTGTAAAGCATGTAACAAAAAAAAAATTCAAAAATAAAATCTAATTTTAAAGCCGCACACCCTAGTTCCATCCAGCGAAAATAAATTATAATTTGGTTAATCTACAAACCTGTAACACACTTAGATCACGTTTTTATCAAATGGAGTGAAAAAGCAGGTTTTATATCGATAAATACTATGGGAATCCCCATGTCCCAATTGCTTGAAATAATTTTGATAGTTAGTATTGTGATGTCACCGGTAGATGTCGCTCGAAGCACAACAATGCCTACGTCACGACAAATTTCACAGACTTGGGGTGCGTTCCTTTCACCTCTCCTGGACATGTTCCAACTGTTCTGTCCTGGTTGTATCCCCTCTCCAGATAGCGTAAGACTTAGCAAAATTATTGGTTTTAAGGGTTTGTAACGTTTTGTATTGAGACACTTACTTGTCTGAACTTTATTGTTACTGAAAATATTCACGAACTGTGAAGAAAAATCTCACAAATGAACAACAACAAATCGGATGTTCATTGCGCGAACCGTGCACGAGAAAATAAACCGAACCAAAATGATAACGGTCACGTGGTATACCAACGTCTGTGACATTGAAATGGAAATATCCCGTCTAAAAATAGATTAGACCTTGTCTGCTCAACGGTTTTTCTCAGAGGCCTGTGACATTTTATGAAATACGAAAAATGCATTTTGTGGTATTACAAACACCAGGATTACCAGGATTACCAAAAAACACTTCAGGTGAATGGAAATGTACATTCTAAATAATAAACGGTAAGTAAAGTGCAATTTTATTTGTGAAAAAAATGGGTTTAATAGCGAAAAACAACGGCGTAATGGTTAACAACTAGCCGTAACTAGGGTGTGTCCCTTTTATTTGCACGTGTAGTACTCACGCCTGAGACAAAAAGGGGGAATAATTACACAGTTCTCCAGAAGCATAAGAAAAAACCAAAAGGTTGCACACCTCCACAATATTATTTAGAGCTCATAATTTATGTGGCATAAAACCAATTTTGGTTAATTTTTTTTACAATGAATTTTACAATCAATATATATTTACATATGTTGTTGACAAATGTTTTAACACAAATCAATCTTTAAATCACCTATCCCCCCCCCCCCCCCACCAAAAAAATAATAATATATATATCAACACAGGCCCGTATCCAGGATTTTGCGAGGGGAGTGGGTGGGTGGGTGGGGGGGGTCATTTAGGCATATGATGGTTGTATATGGACGCACTGAGGTGTCTAGGGGGATCCGGAACCTTGTGCGATTTCCTAGCATCTTGACGTTAAAAGATAGGTTTTAAAAACAAATTATTTTCGAATATTTTAAGTATTGTTATTTTAATATTGATGGGCAGTCTTACCTCGCCTTGAAACGAAATAAAGTTGGGCCTATTATCAAGCTTGGTACGATTGTACGATTCCTTGCTTTCTTGGTTGATATTGGTATGCAAAACTATAATCACTGAGTGTCAATGTATCACTCTAATGGTAGAGCATAATACTTTTTCCATACTTGTGAAGTGAAGTCAAACCCCAATACTGAATATCTTTTTTGGGACGTAGGAACTATTGTAGTGCGATTTAATATTACATATATTTGCTTACTTAGGTTTGTATCTTTTAAAAATAGTTTTATTTTAAACGGAGGAATCGGGTTGCAAACAGTGTTAAAACTTTGCTTGTTTGATTTTGTTGTTTTACAAATATATAATTTAATGGCTCTAATTAAAGAAGCATATTCTAAAAAATTGGATTGTACTTGATATTTTGTTATGAAAGTATTGTAATTCATTAATATCCCATTTTCGTCTATTAGATCTTGAATAAATATTATGCCTTTTTGCAAATACTTCAAAAGGTTTGCCGGTTGTTGTTTTTTTAATTTTGCTATTGTACCAAATGTTTAGGCTCATTACATCTTCATTATTATCAGGCGTTTCTTTCTGTTGAATGGTAAGCCAGCTTTGTAACACATCTTTCCCAAAATTATTTTTAATTGTTGTTATTTTTAGCTGAATATAATAATCTCCATATTTAATCATATTTGCTGTCGTTAAACCTTTTACAGCTTGGAAAAGATGTGTCCATTTCGAGTTTGATATTAGAAGTCTTCTTAACCAAGTAGCTTTTAACGCAGTTGTAAAATTTCTAATGTTTAGCATTTTGATGCCTCCATTTACATAGTCTTGCATTAGTACTTCTCTTTTGACTTTTTCTGGTTTGTTTTGCCAAATAAAATTAAGAATCATTTTAGTTATTTGTTTTGTTACTTGATCTGGTACATTTGGTAATGCAATTAATAAATGTGTTATTTTTGAAATTATTAAGGTCTTAATAACAGACTTAATTTCCTAGTGGACCATTGTTTTAACAGTTTTTTCATCTCCATTAACTTCGGTTCAAAGTTAGTTTGAATCATTTCTTCAATATTAACTGAAAAATATACTCCTAGTAAGGAAAAGGTTTCTGCACCCCATTCTAACTTCCATTTTGGATGATGAAAAACATCTTTTGAATATATTTTACTGCCTATCCAGATGTTTTTTGATTTCGAGTAGTTTATGTTTAATCCAGATACGTTGGCATACATGTCTAATATTTTTAGAGTGCTATCCAGGGATTTGTGGGTTCCATCTAAGATGAAGGAGGTGTCCACAGCGTACTGCGATATTAAATATTCTTGCCCGTTTACAGTTATACCTTTGATATCCTTTGAATTTCTTATTAATATAGCTAGTATCTCGGCGCAAATTATGAAAATATAGGGGGAAAGTGGATCGCCTTGTCTAGAACCTCTTTCTAGTTTAAAACTTTCAGACAGAAATCCATTTTGTAAAATCCTTGATTCTGAGTTATTATAAAATGTTTTCATCCATGATTTAATTGACATTTTAAAATTGAAAAACTCAAGTGCTTGTTCAACGAACGACCAAGAGACAGAGTCAAAAGCCTTTTCAAAATCTACCAGGAACAATAAGCCTGGAATTTTATTAACTTCTGTATATTGCATTATATCGTATATTAGTCTTATATTTTCAGCTAAAAATCGACTTTAATGAACCCAGTTTGATCTTTTGAAATTATTTTATCAAGCACTTTTTTAATTCTGTTAGCAATGCAGCCAGAGGCAATTCTGTATATACAATTTAATAGTGTAATTGGTCGCCAGTTTTATAAAAAGTGTTTATGTTTATTAGGTTTTGGTATGCATGTAATAATTCCTAATTTCTGTGTGTTGGACATTTCGTTTATATTGTAGCTGTAATTAATGGATCTAATGGCCCGATCACACTGGCCCGAATGAGCTTCCGTTTGTTTTCCGTATACGAAAGTGGTGTGATTTTTTAAACTGGCCGAATGTCCCTCCGAATGTGTTTTCCCCAATGTATCACCGAATGCTTTCCGTTTGTTTTCCGAATGTTTTCAGTATGGTTTCAGAATGCTTTCAGAATAGACCGAATACTTCCCGCATGTTGACTTCGAAAGGTTTCCTTTCCGAACGCTTTCCGTATGCTTTCCGAATGCTTTCAGAACACGGCGAATCGACCTAGACTGGACCGAACTCTTTCCGCATGCTTTCCGCAAGGTTCTCAAAAAACGTTCGGAAAGGGTTCGTCATGTTCTATGTCCATTCGGGGTGTTCGGAAAGCATACGGAACCCAGCACCTCCAAATTTTCATTCCGAATGCACCAAGAACTAGACGCATGCTTCCCGAACGTTTTCCGTACATGCCGTATGCTCCTAGAATGCTTCCTGAATACTTCCCGAATCACATGGACGCCACATTCGGATGGTCGATAAAAATTATTTTGAACATGCACCACAAATTTTTGGAGCTACCGAATGCCGTTCCGTATGCATCCATACGGAGCCGAACAGCCAGTATGCGCCTAGAACACACCGAATGCTTCCCGAATATGATCCGTTCGCTCCCCTAACACCCAAATTCCTATTCGGAAAACAAACGGAATGGCATTCGGGCCAGTGTGATAGGACCATAACAATAAAATGCCCGAGATCCTTCTAAAACATTTTTAAAAACTGCGCAAAAAATCCATCAGACCCTGGGCTTTTATCGTTTTTCATAGTTTTAAGGAACGTTAATGCTTCTGAATATGTTATTTCTCCTTCTAGTTCCTGTGCTTCTGTATCTGTTAACTTTTTAGCCTCAATGTTGTAGATATACTATATGTTTTCGTTATTTGCTTGGTTTGTTTTAGAGAAGAGTTTTTGATAAAATACTTTCGTTTTTTCTAGAATTTGTTTTTGGTCTGTTATTATACTACCATCTTCAAGTTCTAATCTAGAAATTAGTTTATTATGAAAGTTGTGTGATTTTATATTACAAAAATATTTTGTCGGCTTTTCTCCTTCTTCCACCCACTTTGCTCTAGATCTAATAAAATGGCCTTTTAATTTATTTCGTCTAATTTCTATTAACTCGTTTGTTTTTTCTTCTAACAAATCGGAATTAACTGTACATTCATCTTCTTCTAATACTTGTATTTCCTCTATTAATTTTTTCTCTTTAACATCTCCTGTTTTCTTTTTGAATGCTAAGTATGAAATGGTTCTCTCTCTTATTTCCATTAGTAAAACTTCCAAAAACAGTTGATCGTTAATTGTAAACTGAATTTCTTCATTTAAGATATTGTTGATGTTTTCTAGATCATACAGAGGGATTGCGTATTGACATTTAATATTTGAAATGGTTTCCTGAATGGTTTGTACATATGTTTTATCTTTAAGTAAGGAATTGTTAAACTTCCATAGTCCCTTACCGGTTATAAAGTGCTGTAGCTTTAAATGTAAAACGACCCCGGAGTTGTCAGATCTATAGGAGCTGTCTATTTTAACTTTTTGAACAAATTGCATTAGATTGTCTGAAAGAAGAAAAAGGTCCAGTCGAGCTTGTTTTACTGGATATGTTTTCGTAATTATTAACACCCCCTTACATGTAACGCGTATGCCAACCGCTGGTCACTGTCAAAATTTCAAGGCAAATCCCCCACCGACCCCTGGAAAGGTATTGTACCATACCTCTATGGATATAAATATATTTTGGAGGTATGAGACGACCCCTCAATCAAGACAGTTAAATTTGTTCAAAATCACGTGAGAAGCTCAGCGCCTGCGCAAATCGCGTAAATTCCCAGTTCTACTGGCGTCCCGCTAATTGAAGAAAAACAAGCTGGCCATTGGGTTTGCAGTTGATTTAGATAATGTAGATAAGCGAGCATTGCGAAACTATAGCGATATGGTGGGCCTTTTATGTACCAGACAGAACTGGATCATCTATTCTAAATGCTTAAATAATAAAAAATATTCCAGACACTGCAGCTTTAATCGTTTAAGGAAATATAAAACGTAGCATTTAATATCTTTATTTAATATGGCAGTTAAAACTGTTATTGTTTTAGGCATATCTTGGCCCAAGATGTCCTGAACACTGCCCAAGATGTCCCCATAGTATTTTAGATAATTTTACCAAAGATTGATTAAAAGTTAGTTAATACAAAACATATAACATGTTTATGTAGCTATTGTGGTAAATATTAGATTCAAACAATGATAACATTTATCTGTATTTGAAATTGAATGCAATACTTGAAGTCCTTGCACACTAAAACACTGCATTAGAAGTAAACATTATTGTCAGAGATAAAATAAAATGTAGGATATGGTTACTTTGTAGTCTTGGAGACAATTTATGTGAACATATCGGATTAAAATTATTATGCAAATATCTCAGCAGAATGTTGTTATTAATTAATTCCTTGACCTCTAAAAGTGTATCACTAATTAAAAAATCTTGCTTAGATGATGTAAAATGTGATTAATTGCAATTTCCTTATAAAACAACTGCGGCTTTAGTCCAATCACGTGTTGGCTTAAGTGAGAAATTGTAATTTATGCTTTAGCAGCAAATGCGGCATTAAAACAAACTGACCTTGAACGTGGATCAACCTTGACCTTTAAAAGTTGGCAGCTTTATCTCAAATATTCTGTTATCTTAAAGTACTATTGTGTCCAGTTTAGTGCTTTAAAATTGCTTTTCTAAACAGTCTAAATTTGACCTGTGAACTTGACCTCTAAAATCGGGTAGCCTACTCTCAAAACAACTATATAGTCCTAAAGTACAACTGTAGCCCAGTAACCCAGTGGTAAAGCGCTGCCTTGATGCGCGGTCAGTCTGGGGTCGATCCCCGTTGGTGGGCCTACGATTGGTATACCAAAGGTTGTGGTATGTGCTATCATGTCTGTGGTGCTCTAGTGGTGTTGTTAAAAATGTTTTACAAACATTTGGTTATTTCGTGAATGTCTCAAAATATATAATGGGTGTAAAATTGTAACCAATCTGAGCTCCATGTTGTATCCAAAGTATCTTTCAGCATGGAGGAACGATGTATGTCCGTACATGGACGAGGAACGCTATGATGAAATGTACATTAGGGAGATTGGCGGGGGTGGTGGTGGCAACACATCCAAAGATGTTGTATGTACGTACTTTATGTATAGCCCCTAATGACCTGCAATCAAAGTAGGTAATCCTACTTGTTTAAATCATTTTCTAACTCGCATGTTGGGACTCCCGTAATGGCAAGAAAAAGGGATGGATACATTTTTGGAGCCTCATCCAACAATCACTTACCTATAATAATCAGGCATGTCCCTTCATGTATTATATTTGCATCTATTTTGAATTGCATATAGTTACTTGATCATAGACGTCACCTTTAAGGTCTCAACGTATGAAAACAAAGCTGAATACGTTAAACAGAAACTGAAATCCCAACGTGTTGGGAGTCGTAGTACTACGGGTTTTTCACCAGGGAAATGTTTTATTTAACGATGCACTCAACACATTTTATTTACAGTTATATGGCGTCAGATTTTTAGCAGGGAGTAATTTTTGCTTGTGTCAACGTAGTGAACACACACACCCCCCCCCCCCCCCCCAGTTTTGACAAAAAGATATGATGTGCTATGAAATTAAATGAAACTCGATCAAAAATTGTAGCCTATAATTTAAGGAGACTGGTGTACTTCCATGTTAGTCCTAAAATGGACGGCAATCACAGGACTCATTTTGGCTTTGTATTCAATAAAATATCATATATCTTAGTATAATCTGTTTGACCAGTTCGTCACGTTTGACAGGCAGGTCATTTTATGACATTAGTATCAGTACATACAGATATGTGGGGATAATTTTGTCCGGTGACCTATGACTTTATTATTCCAGTAATATAAGGATATCATTATAATATGTGAACATTTCAAGAAGGTGTAATGATTTTTTTAAATTTTGACCGATCATTTCCCGTTAGACCCTTTGAGTCACCCTGGCCGGAGTTGACATACAATAACCACTGATTATGTACTACTCACAGTGTTATAGTAGCGTCGTTAAACAAACGTTATCTTAGACTAATAGTAGCATGGATACATATCCTGGACCTTTTAGATTCCATCCCATTAACAGGAAACCGCTACTGCGCATGTTCTATCCAACAACCAGATAAATTTAACGACATCATTGGTTACCTTGTCCAATACAAAGTAAAATAATAATAATACGTTTTTTTTTTTTTTAATTACTTACCTTTGCTGTCAATGAATGTAAAATTCCCACCAGGAAGTGAATATTTGTAATTTTGTAAACACCATCGAAATCCGTCCCATGTGAACGTCACGAACGTGGAATATATGAAAAACCACACCCATCATAAAATTGAGGGAACAACAACACAGCAGATTGTCAACGAAGCAAATGTAAATGAATTATGAAAATATCAACACGTTTTTGGTGAACATTGGTTGTCGACCAACACTACTTTGTTTGAGACTAGAAAGTTCTCCTTACTTTTTTGTTCTTTAGAGTTTGTTTTAAAATTTGATTTTTTTTAGATGTTTTGTAAACAGTCATGCCTCTTAACGGCTTTTCAAGTAGTCAATAAATGGGTTTCTTGTGTGAACAACTTTTATAGGTGGCTGAAAAAAGAAGTAAAAGCTTCCTTCTACAAACAGTAAAAAATCTACTAATGTTGTCTCTCAATAACAGTTGTGGAACGGGCACAAACGACCTTCCATACACCCCACACACACTAAGAGTGTCAGTTATGTGACTTGTTACTAAATATAGACAAAACTCATGCAGACGACAGTCATTACCGATCTGTCAAATCTAGTCTCTTCATTTATAAAGGTTTTAATATATTATAACCTTTGGATATGGTTCCTGTATGTAATAATAGAATCACCGGTACTGTACAAGGGAGAGAAAAACTTCTTACCATTTTCCACCCTCATTTTCATTGTTGATTGATCGAGGCTTGGTTAGTAAACTAACAGGCAAAAGAAACTTATCACTTTTAAAATACGTTTATCTGAATTAAAGATACTGCAATAAGTTTGAAAGTAATGAGAAAACATTCGCCAAAACACACCCTGTGTTTCCGAAAAGTCACTGTTTCCGGATTTAGTGAATTTCGTGCAGTCATGAAAAATGTGAAAAACAGTATTTAAATATATAATTTAAATTTGTTAAAAATGCTCGTGCATGATTGTTGCATAAATACCGGTGTGGGACAAAGCAAGGAAGCAGTATCGAAAAGAACATCAGAGAGATGTCGAGACTTACCCAAGCAGAACGCAACAGAGCTATCGGTATGGCCGATATGGGGGCCTCTCAACGGCAGATTGCAAGAACCTTCACCTGCAGTCAAGCCGCCATCAGCAACTTGTTGAGCCGTTATCAGCAGACAGGCCAGGCACAAGACCGTGCAAGATCGGGAAGACCAAGGGTCACAACGCCAGCTGAAGACCATTACATCCGGACAATCCACATGCGGAACCGATTCGTGACGGCGATGGCAACAGCGGCGACGGCATTGGGACACCCGCCAGCAGACGAACAGTCTTATAACGACTCTGCAGGGCTGGTATCAGAGCTTTCCGCCCCTTCCGTGGAATGGCCTTGACCCCTCTACACCGTCAACGCGGATTACAATGGGCACGAACTGTACGTCGGTGGCAGCGGCGTGATTGGGAAAAGGTGCTGTTCACGGATGAAAGTCGCTTCAACATGTTCCGAAATGATGGCCGAGTTCGTGTTTATCGACGTAGGGGAGAGCGACTGTCGCCGAATTGCATCCAAGATGTGCACCCTTTTGGTGGAGGCGGCGTCATGGTATGGGGCGGTATTTGCGGTCAACGAACAACAAGGCTTCTCATCATCCGTGGAAATCTGACTCGTCAAAGATACAGGGATGAAGTTTTGCGACCTGTTGTTGTGCCATTCTTGCGTCAACACCCTTTTGCAGCAGGACAATGCACGACTTCATACAGCCAGACTTGTTCAGGATTATCCCAACAACGTTAACGTCAACGTATTGCCTTGGCCATCATTTTCTCCAGACATGAATCCCATAGAGCATCTCTGGGATCATCTTAATCGACAGTTGAGACAACGCATACCTCCCCCAGCAAATCGATAGCAGCTTGAACAGGTTTTGTTGGATGTTTGGCGCAGACGTGTTTTGGCGTGTATTGATGCAAAGGGTGGTCACACACGCTACTGAGGACGTCTTGTCCCATGATTTGACTTTAGAAGCACCTTTTGAAGGGACTCTGATTGTGTAATTTTTAATTTTGACCTCATGTCTCTTTCGCTCGGCCTTATGGCAAGTGCACTATCGATATGGCAATGCTTTTTTGTAAAGACATTGGAAAATGATTCCTTTCAGTAAAATAGTCATCTTATAGATCACATCTGTCTTGATTTTTCTTTATGGACCTACTGAACAAGGTGATAAGTTTCTTTTGCCTGTTAGTTTAGATACATATGCAGTGGTATTAAAATTCGTGCTTGCGCAGTGTGATTAGAAAGAGTGCAGAAGTGATATGGGATGGAATTCGATAGTTTAGGATATATTTTTTCTCACTAAATAATATTTGTTTATGAAAGCAAGTTCATTTTAAATAAATAAATACTGAAATATTATAAAAGTGATAGGAATACAATGTCATGAATATAAAATATATTAGTGAGGTGTAAAGCGCCGAACACATAGCACCGTGGTGCAAGGATGAAACATTCTCTATGAGAATGGCTAATACAGTACATCTCCCCTTTTGGGGCATATTGTTGGCCGTGAGGTGCATCCCGTAATGCTGGCTGATGGGATCCTGGTGGTTGAGTTGGGCGCATATCTATGGGTATGTTTTCTGGCAACACACCACTTTGGCCTGGTTCGAGAGCATACAACCCTTTGTTTTGTTTATATAGTAAAGAACAAACATTGTTTGATGTATGTTTTGTATTTGTTGCTCTTGGGGCGGTGGCTAGGGTCAATTGGGTGATTTATTGTTTTTTTATTGCCCAAGTATATCAACCATGTATCCCTGGCATGGCTGCCTTCTGGTTATCCGCAGCACCATGTCCCCTCGTTGGACTCGGTGGTGGGTGGGGGCATGGTTGATAAAATTATAGATTCATATATGGATCCAAATAAAGATATCACTTTTGATGGGACCCTGAAAAGGGTCCACACCGAAGTTGCGGATTCTTCATCATCTGATCCATGATCAAAGCTACAATTAAGAAGTCCAGAATAGGGTCTTCTGAATCCTGGCCAAGGTTCTCGGTTGTTACTTCTTCAATTGATGGAGCCTTGGGCAAACTTTCACCGTTTGCCATTCAGAAAGGTCTGGTTGGTTTGGCTGGGTGAGCCAAAAAATTCAAAACAAATTCAGGAATGGTTTGTTGTTAGTGGAATGTTCCAAAGCAAGTCATTCAAAGTTTCTCCTGAAGTCAACATTCCTCTGCAATGTATAACCCAGTACAAATATTAGAACGATTAGAAACACGTTTAATATACAGCCACTAATATTTTATGCAGAAAAATATATTTGATATGTAATTACAATCGTTAAAAAGTCTCTGTTAGTTGATAACATCTTAAAACTTACAGCAAACTCAGGAATGTCCCTTTAAATGTATCAATTGTAATGGGAATCACTTTTCATATTCGCGAGAATGTCCAAAGTGGAAGTTTGAAAAGAAGGTTCAACAGGTCACGGTTGACAGGTACTTATCATTTCAGGAAGCTAGGAAGGTGGTGGAAACATCAACATCTCCAGCTGCTGCAGATGAATCGTAAGCTGCAGTAGTCAAGGTTTCCATGATTAGTGTTGCTGTCAATACTGATCTTACTTGGCCATCTGGTGACAATAAGTATAAAAAGTTGTCTGATGTTCAAAAAAACTGAAAGACAAGTGGCTAAATCTGTAAAAAAAAGAAGAAAAAAAGAAGAAGAATGAAGCAGTTATACAACAACAAGAATTGGCTTCTACTTCATAACTGTCTGATTTGTTTTTGAGTTCTGTGAACTCATCAAGTAGGTCGAGTACTGGTCAGCCAGGACCCAGTCTCTCTCAGTCAGGAAAAGGCAAATGGACAACAACAAAAAATCAAAATCTGGATGATTAAAGAAGAGTGAGTTGCATTCCATCTCAGTCAGCAATCAATATGATCCTTTGGTTGTTGATATGCTTGATGAGATGGGTGATTCATCATCACAAGATTATTCACACTCACAAAAAGTATTATCAAAATCTAAGGGAAAGTCTAACTTAACCCCATACTTCCTCCCAATGACTAATTCAGACATTCAGTGGAATGGAGCCCAATTTCGATAAATTAAGTCTTTTAATTCAAAAACATAATCCTCTTGCAGTGTGTCTTCAAGAAACTGTCTTGAAGGACACTGATCATATTACCATGAGAGGATTTAACCTCTATCATAAGTTTCATGAAACTGAAAATAAAGCATCTGGGAGTGTTTACATTCTTGTTAATAAAAACATTCCTCAAGAGTATAGTAGCATTAACTACAAATTTACAAGCTGTGGCTGTAAAGGTCGCGGCTCATAAAACTATAACTCTGTGTTCAGTTTATTTACCTCCTCGCAACCATTTTAATTTTAATTCTAGAGATCTTCAAGATCTCATTAACCAGCTCCCTACTCCCTTTATTATTATGGGAGATTTTAATGGTCACCATACTTTGTGGGGATGCGAGGATGTAAATAATTAGAGGTAACAATTGGAAGACTTAATTCTCAAAATTACTTACTTTTATTTAATGATATTTTCATTCTGCAAATGGTTCTTTCACTTCTATAGATTTAACCCTTTGTAGTCCTTCACTTTTTCTTGATTTCTCCTGGAAAGTTGGTTCAGACCCTTGTGGTAGTGACCACTTTCCCATTATTTTTAAGAATGATAGACCTCCATCGCTTGAAAGGGTTCAAAGGTCGAAGTTAGCGAAGGCAAATTGGGGTCAGTTTCTGCATCTGTGCAGCACCCGACTGCAACAATTTACCATTACTGATGCAGATGATCCCATGTCTTTGTTCACTTCCATCTTGAAGGACATTGCATATGAAACTATTCTTAAGACTTTAGCTGTCCCAAAGCGTTTCAATAAACCATGGTTTAATGATACGTTCAAGGATGCATTCAAAGAATGAAACAGGTTACTTGAGAGGTTCAAACGTGAACCTACTGGGGATAACCTGGATGCATTTCATATTGCTAGAGCCAAGGCTTGCAGTGAGATTAGACAGAGTTACAAATCATCTTACGGAACTTTTGTCTCCAAGTTGAATTCACAAACATCAGTGAAATCTGTGTGGAATAGGATCCGTAAAATCAAAGGTAAAAATCCAGTAATACAGTTCATCATTTGTCTGTCAATGATATGGATGTTACGTCTCATCGTGACATTGTCAATGCATTGGCAGACAACTTCTGCTTTCAGTACAGATGCCTTTACATCTGTTAGAACTAAAGCTGAACAGCAGTCCATTAATTTTTCATTTGAAAATGCTGAAGTATACAACAGCCATTTCTCTATGGAGGAATTGCAAGATGCTCTTCATAGAGCCCATTGTACTTCAGTAGGACCGGATGAAATTCATTATCAGTTATTGAAACATTTACCTGAATCATCTTTGATGGTTCTTTTGAATATTTTTAATAACATCTGGATTTCTGGTGGCTTTCCTTCTGATTGGAGGAAAGCAATTATTATTCCTATTCCCAAGCCTGGTAAGGATCCAACCAATCCTACTAGTTATCGCCCTATCGCTTTGACAAGTTGCATTTGTAAAGCCACCTCTGCGCGTGCGAGATACAATTAAAATTTTGAATAACAGTCAGTATATATCTGTGAATTTGTATTTTTGCACAGTTTTTTTTTACACTGTGTTTTTATTTGACTCTTGAATTTTTATATTGATGTTGATCATCACTTACTGTTTACATTTACCATAGTTTGACACCCAATAGCCGATGTATTTTTCATGCTGGGGTGTTGTTAAACATTCATTCATTCATTCATTGTAAAACCATGGAACGAATGATCAATCGTAGTCTTGACTGGTATCTTGAATCCCACAAATTGCTTACTAACGTGCAGTGTGGGTTCAGATCTAGAGTAGATTTGAAACGTTTTGTAGGGAAGCTTTCATCCATAATCAGCACTTGATTTCAGTGTTTTTTTTATTTGGAGAAACTTACGATACCACGTGGAAGTATGGGATTTTAAACGACCCCCATGGCATGGGCCTAAGAGGTCGACTTCTTGTTTTTATTTCTCAATTTTTAAAAGATAGATCTTTTAAAGTCCGGGTGGGATCAACTTTGTCTGACATTCACCCACAGGAGATAGGTGTGCCTCAAGGTAGTATCCTGTGTGTAACTTTATTTTCTGTGAAAATTAACAGCATCACCCAGTGTTTAACACCTAGTGTGAATTGCTCGTCATATGTTGATGATTTTCAGATTTGCTATAGATCGTCCATTATGAGTATCATTGAAAATAAGTTGCAGCTTTGTTGAATAAACTTCATCAATGGGCAACTGACAATGGCTTTAGATTCTCAAAAGCAAAAACGGTTTGTATTCATATCTGCCAGAAAAGAGGTCTACACTTAGATCCACAGTTGTTTTTGGACAGAAATCCAATTCCAGTTGTGGAAGAGATAAATTTCTGGGGGTTATATTTGACAGGAAGCTATCTTTTGTGCCCCATCTTAAATATGTTAAAAAGAATGGCTTGAAAGCTCTCAATATTATAAAAGTTATTGGTAATACAGAATGGGGAGCAGACCGAAAGGTTATGCTCCTTCTGTATAGATCTCTTGTTATGTCTAAACTTGATTATGGATGCATTGTGTATGGGTCGGCATGCAAGTCTTACTAGCAGATGCTAGATCCTATACACAACCAGGGACTTAGGCTTTGTCTTGGTGCATTTAGAACATCTCCTGTAGAGAGCATGTACGTTGATGCACACGAACCTTGTTTGAGTGCTAGACGTGCAAAGCTTTCTCTGCAGTTTGCTACCAAGATTAAATCTTTACCGAAACATCATACACATGATGCAGTGTTTGACAACAAATATATGAAGTTGTTTGATGCAAGGCCAAATGCTATTCGTACATTTGGTCTTCGCATTCAGCGGGGTGTTTTTTTTTGTCGCTTTCCAATATTGATTTAACTGACACTTTGGAAACTCATTCATATTTTGTTTTACCACCTTGGTGTAATACACCACCTAAAATTGTGTTTGATCTTGCGCATCTGAAGAAAGATCGTACAGATGCTGTTGTGTACAAGGAATTTTTCATGGAAATTCAAGACAAGTACCGTGGTTACATTCCTGTTTATACAGACGGATCACGGGATGGGAATTCTGTGGCTTGTGTCACAGTTTTTCCATCAGACCCTATAATTTCCATGAGACTGACTTGGCATTAAACTTTAGTGCTGAAGTTTGGGCAGTCATTAAAGCCTTAGAAGAAATCAAAGATTCTAGTGTATCCAAATGTTCGTGTCACCAAGTTTCACGCAATATGAAGCTGGACCATCCCTTAATTGGGATGCTGATACGAAAGTGTCGTTTTATCCATTGTCAATAAAGACAATGTATTTTGTTGGGTGCTCAGCCATGTTGGCTTCAGGGTTAATGAAAAGGCAGATTCAGGTGCCAAGTCTTCTTTGGATTTGCCTCATGCCAGGGTTGGTGTGCCTTATAGGGTGTATACTACCAAATCAAATCCCATAGACGACAATAGTAACATATGTGGCTAAAACTCCTACCTGCAACGTATCAACCGACATAAACGCCACGGATATAAATACTACCACCCCTTACACTTAAAGTGAATCAGAAAAAAATGTGGGTCAAGCTGCTCGTTTCTGAGATAACTGGTAGCGTCTATGACTACCCTAGTTTCGCACAAAATTCGAGTACTTTTTTTTACAGGTACCCCATACATGTTTCAAGCACAAGGCTACTTGACACATTGGTACTAGATGAAATAAAATTGCACATTTTTTTTACCCAGATGAAACTATTATTTTTTTACAACCAACACACTCACATTTATAACCAATCACAGGACTTGTGGTGTTCCCTTCTCTATCAAAAGTTGGGTGCACCTCGAACTTTGACCCAGCCGGAAGTTATTTGGTTTAGTACTACCTATATTGATTTTAAATATAGTATTAACCAATTTATCTTTTCGACGTGGCAACATGAGTGGGATGGGTTCGGTTGCGAACAAGCTTCATGCTATCAAGACAGTCTTGGGAGAGTGGCAGTCCTCCTATAGACAGTGCAGGAAGGATGAAATAGTATTGTGTCGTGCTCGCATCGGTGATACATATTTGACCTATTCATTTATCTGAAAGAAAGATCCTCCACCTCAATGTAAGCACTGTCAGTGTACTCTGACAGTGCGCCACATTTTGATGGAGTGTAAGCATCTTAAAGAAACTCGAAAAGATATATTTGGCCAACATAATGTGATTTCGATTCCATCCAGAATTTATTTTACAATTGTTACGTGATACTGACTTTTACTCTAAATTTTTATTTTATATATCTGTGATATTTGTATTTTTTGCACAGTTCTTTACACTGTGTTTTTATTTGAATCTTGAATTTTTATATTGATGTTGATCATCACTTTAGATTTGCGTTTACCATAGTTTGACACCCAATAGCCGATGTATTTTTCGTTCTAGGGTGTTGTTAAACATTCATTCATTCACTGATGCTTGACTATCGCTTAGTTGTCTTTTCTAGCGAGAAAAAGACAACCTTCGACGTGTTATTCTGTCAGTGCGTGGACGATGTACCGCGCGCATCTATTTGTGTGATGGCCAAACCTAAACTAAAGAGACAGTCAATCGATTAATTAGATCACGCACCACACTTTAGAAACACTAAGTATTGTAACGGGGCGCCCTGCCTAAACACGAAGGAACTCTCGTGTCCACAATTGCTCGCGCCTGTAAAAGTGGTAGCGTGTATCACGAACAATTGTTTCAGAGAGACCCCGGCAGAGATGGATAATCGTAGCCGCGTTAGAGGCGTTCTTCTCAGGGTCTTAGAGAAGTTAAGGTCCAGTCCCAATTAATAACTATGTCTAAAGTATACAGCGGAAGAAAACACCACAACATAACAAGGAACTTTTATACAAATTTCTTTATAACGTACTCGCTTGTTGTTGAAAAGGAAAATTACACGATTTGTCAATAAAGTTCAAAGTTCAATTTATAATCCGAACCGAATACACTGTAGGTTGTCAAGTCTTGTATAAAACACAAACACGTACACTGGCACTGGGAAGGTGCAACTCCTACATCAACGGTAGCAACTCGAACAATGTTAACAGCAAACAACATTAGTAACGTATGCGGAAGTGTACGTTGGCACTTTAACTTGCAAACGGAAATAACTAGATATCTGTCTTCAACAATAGGTACTATACACGGGTCAGGTGCACACTAGTCGAGTCCTGGTCCGGGATAAGTAGTCGGTCTGGTGTTTCAGTTAGCACCGCTGATCTGGAAAAGGCAAAGAATATTGTTCATATCGGAGAACTGACTGGGAGAAACTCTTATGGTTTCTTCGGGTAGAGAGCCCTTTAGCCCGTGAGTCTCCGGTAGACGAACTACAAGTCCTCGTCTTGATCAGAAGTAGAGAACAACCAAGCACTCCTGTCCAAGGATAATCAGCAGGAAATGGAACGGTAGAGGTCTGCAACTCTATAGGTACATCAGATCTATATTGTGAACATCAGCATCAAACACGATAGTCAGAAGTCCCTATTTCTGTACTTCCTATCTGGTCTGCTCACAGTGTCACCAAAATGATGTAGCGTACAAAGTACGGGCATAGTCCGTTTCGGTATTAATGGGTGGTCATTTATGAAATGCTATTGATATCAATCTGTTTAGTGTATAAAATATGAAATTGGTGATACAATGAGCGTTTTCAAAGCGGTTGAGTATATGAAATGTGATTTGTTAAAATAAACCTCTACGTCATCGTTCATATCTGTGAAATAGATTTCCTAAACAAGTATAATCAGGGAAAATAACTTAAATCCGTAATTTGGGGTTTAATGGTTCGCCGCCGGACTATAGAGAAGGTGGATAAAAAAAAAAACGCGTTTTAATATGATGTTAGCTGTTCATACGAAACTGTATTATTCATGTCCCTCTTCGGTACATTGTCACCGTGACTCCTTGTGGCAATACTTGAACAGTCGTATCTGCAAGGAAAACGTTATTATTGAGTTCATGATCAAACTTTATTATTAAACAATTAGTCTTTACATTATTTTTCCTTTACTGCAAAACCGGCCTCGGCGGTAAAGTGGTTAGGCCATGGGACATAAAGCTGGTAGGTCCTGGGTTCGCACCCCAGTATCGGCTCCCACCCAGAACGGGTTTAACAACTCAATGGGTAGGTGTAAGGCCACTACACCGACTTCTCTTTCATTAACCACTAAATACCTGTCCTGGACAGACAGTCCAGATAAATGAGATGTGTATTCAGGACAGCGTGTTTGAAATATGTTATATTCCCTGGCAGGTTTCATTACAATATATTATGTAGCCTACATTATGATGAATGATCCAGAGCACGAGGCGGGGTAACAGGGCAACTGGTGTTACTTTATGCTACACATAGTGCATAATATTTATGCAAAGATCAGGATATCCTTAAGAGTGTCGAGGCATTATTATTTCTGTATATGGGACTAGTCACATGGGGTAAACCAGAACACCAAAATAATTGATGATAATGGGGACACGATATTTTGTGTCATTCACATTTGTACTCTGATATATATGTAGACGAAGATGCTGGTACATTGTCAGATCACTTTAGTGTTGTCCTCGTTCATCATTGATTCATTTTGTAGTCCTTGGCTTCGAACACAAGATTATGGGAAATGTTCTTCACGTCTTTCACGTCTGTTTTAAAAATAGCATACATTATCGTACAATACAAGAAAGACAATTACAGGTAAAGGATATTCATAAGAAATACGGGCGCGTTTACGAAGTATAAGGATGTAAGTAATTATTTCCTTTATTTGGATACACTTATACTATATACTACTCAAAAGAATTTAAGGGTCAGACGATATTTTCGACATTATTTTCTGAATGTCAATTATATTAGCTAGACCATAATGTCACGCATGGTATTGTTCCATTTTGACGAAAGTGGGTCTAAACAACCCATAAATGAATTAAAATCCACTGTCAATGACACTGTCGACTAGTTCTAATGGCGAAAACATGCTTACATTTGCACGTAAATTAGGGCGAAAGCGAAAGGTCTGCTAAGTGCCCATAACTTGCTTTTTCACAAAGCGCTTCATTTGCACGCTTTTCACGTGTATTCCATGTTCCCAATGCTGAATTTCTGTATAATTGGAGCTTGCGTTCGTGTACGGTGCACACTCCAAATTCGACAATGGTACGACTTCAACTGACTATCGAAGATCGAGGAAGGGCTATTGCTTGGCTTCAGGATGGCAATACGCAAAGAAATGTTGCTCTGAGACTTGGTGTCAGTCAGTGTGTCGTTGGCCGACTGTGGCAACGGTATCAAGCAACGAATTCTGTTCGAAATCGTCCACGTTCGGGAAGACCCCGAAGCACTACAAATAGAGAGGACCGCTACATCACCACTATGGCTCTACGTCAACGCACAACCACTGCACGCCGACTACGTGACAATCTGCGGACTGCGACTGGAACTCGAGTGTCTGATCAAACCATACGCAATCGTCTGAGAGCCAATCATCTACGCTGCTGTCGCCAGGCTATTCGACCACCACTCTTACCACGTCACAGAACGGCCAGACGTCACTGGTGCACGCTTCATCTGCGGTGGCAACGTGTTCAGTGGGGTCGAGTGATGTTCACTGATGAGTCCAGGTTTAGTCTCCAGTTCAACGACGGTCGGGTTCGTGTCTACAGACGTCACCGGTTCAGTGGTGGCAGCGTCATGGTGTGGGGCGGCATCTCTATCCACCACAGGACCCCCCTCTATGTGGTGGATGGCAATCTGAATGGAATCCGCTATCTGAATGAGATTATCCGGCCGTTGGTTCTCCCAGGCCTTCAGCAGATTGGCGGTGGGGCAGTTCTGCAGGATGACAATGCCAGACCCCACCGCGCCAGGGTGGTAACGGACTTTCTCAGACAACAAGGTATCGCCAGGATGGATTGGCCAGCATATTCGCCTGACTTGGCCCCAATAGAGCACGCCTGGGACGAATTAGGCAGGAGAGTTCGGGATAACCATGCCTCTCCGGCCAACCTTCATGATCTGGGTCAACTTCTTATGGCAGAGTGGCAGGCCATTCCCCAAGAGTTCTTCAGACGTCTGATCAACAGCATGAGGCAACGATGTGTCGAGTGTATTCACGCCAGGGGTGGATTCACACACTATTAAACGAATGTTCTAATGTGTAAAATCCATGTTTGACAACCTTCAACATTGACAGCATGTCATGTGACTTTCTTGTATACAGTGACGTTTATTTGTGGTTTTTTGTAAATATGGAACAATAAACAAAAAATTTGGTGTAGTTCACATCATCAATCTAATACACTCTGAAACTTATTTGGTTATAGATTTTTGACCCTTAAATTCTTTTGAGTAGTATATACATTCAAACAAAATACTGATTATTCAAGTTCTAACCCATCCAAAAAGTCATTGTAGTAAATTAACAAATTATGGCTGGTATTTTATGTGCAATATATAAATACATCTTGAAAATAACGATTTTATCTGGATACTATCTTTCAAACTAAATGCTTCTTTCGTATTTTAATAACAACTTTTGATAAATTCAAATATACTTTCTTGCTAGTTCTCAAATGTGCTTACATAATCGAGATGACCGTAAAAATGAGAACTGTTATCTGTAGCTAGTGGGGCACCGCCGATAGTCAGAGGACAGCTGTTCTTTGAGATGGGACCTGAAAGATAGCGCCATTATAACAGGTATATATTAATGCTTGTGGATAATGGATCAATAGATCAACGGGGAAGTTTTCATATCGTAGGTAAAATGATGTTAGATAGCCAATTAATCATATATTAAAATGTATTAACACAATAATACGACTTATGCGATTCTGCGAGTCTATGTTAAATTCTAAAAACATACTAAATTTGTTTTATTATAAATGTGTTATCGATAAAGGAGATAAAGGAAGTGCGTGGTGTGTTACCTTGTCCGGTAAATGTAGTGCACACTTGACTGTTGATGATCACCTTAGTGATGGATGACCTCACCGATACGGAGATGCGATACCAGCCTTCAGGGTCCTGCAACAAGCCAATGCTTCCACACAGTCTGATGGAAACCAAATCTTACTGATCACTCCGTCGTCATTTATGTTAGTAGATCTAACAAATGCCAATGCCACTTCTTCCTGTCCATGTGATCTTTTGTCCTAAATCATTATTCCAACTTACACAACAGTGCTTTGATACGTCAAATGATAGGTCATCTGGATCCGGAATAACACCGACTTTGGCTAGATCTAGTAACGACGACCGGGCGAAGTAAACAATAACAACTGGTTTCAAACAGATGCCGTTTAGAGTACAAGACTTATTTTAAAAGCAGAATTAGCGATGGTGTCCCCAGAGCCCGATCTTTTGCTATGCAAATAGCCTTAGATACTGACAGGAGAACGAACTTTTACTCAAGACATAGAAATTTGTTTGAAATTAAAGTAAAAAATTGTGTGCATTTTAGATGATGAATTATATATGAAATCTGTTGCAGTTTGGGTTCGTTTTCATGCGTATGTAAAGAAAGCAAGTATTGAATAGGAATTAAATATTCTATTATCAAGAACTTAGGCACGGAGTACTGGAACAGGACATTAGTAACTCGTTTATTATCCTCCATGTAAATCTGTAGTGTGGACTGTTATACGGATATATGACTGAAACTATGTTTGGTAATAATATTGTTTTGTTTAACGACACCACTAGAGCACACTGATTAACTAATCATCGGCTATTGGATGTTAAACATGTGGTAGTTCTGACATGTAGCAGATGCACGTCGATGTATTGAAATATGAACCTTACACGACGTTTTATAGTCATTTCCTTAAAAAAATGAACCTATGAAATGGCACATTAAAACATATTATTGAGTTTTAAACCCATCAACTCTTAACATTTTTAACTAAAACTTTCTAGGAAAATAAAAGTTTAAAAACAACAAATTACTATCAGTTAATATATATTAATACAGATTGTTAGAACAGCCAATGTATCGACGTAATCGATAATGCATTACAAAGACTAAAGGTAGAACTGCGTATGGTCAACCTTGGCTGTTCCATCAGTTGTCGTCATACCTGTATCAAAAAATAACCTATGCAATTTGATGGTAATTTGTAAAGAAACCTATTTATTTACACCGAATTTAATAGAAAAAAAGTTATTTGATATCTTATGGGTTTGAAACTTAATAATATCTTTTATATGAATTTTCACTTTATTCATTACAGAGTTGTATGCCAATTCATCGGGGGGTTTTGGTGGGTTTTTTGTTTTGTTTTTGCTTTTATTTGTTTGTTTTTGTGTTTTTGTTTGTTTTTGCTGTTGTTGTTGTTTGTTTTGTTTTGTTGTTGTTGTTTGTTTTGTTGTTGTTGTTTTGTTTTGGTGGGGTTTTTTTTTTTTTTTTTTTTTTTGGGTGGGGGGGGGGGGGGGGGGGGGTTACGCAAACGGACTATAGTGTGGAATGGCACAACTGACTGATAGTATACAAGGAATATCCAGTGTATACATGTGGATTGGTAGAAATGACTGGATTATTTATATGCATGTGATTAGTTTGGAATGTTGAAATGCATTAGTGTAGAGCGACTAATGGCAATGGATCGTGTATTTGATGATACATGCATGAAAAGGACCACCCATATCACAGTCCAAAATACCAAAGACACAATTTTTGCTCATTTTAAATTATATTTGTACAATAAGTATCTTATATTTGTTTATATAATCAACATGAATAACAAAATGAGATATAAGATTTACTTAGACCAATTGAAGTGTATACAGGCGGAATGAGACTACCTTAAAACACGCTGAATTGACATATCATTGAGAAAATAATGAGCATGCTATGTTTTGTGTAACGATTAAAATATCCAAACTTTGTGTTGGGGTGTATGGGGTGTAGTAATAGAGGTAGTACCTTTGTTAGCAGTCGGCCACATCCTGGAGATGGTAATTACTGGCACTTGTCCTCACCTATGGCTCCAAGTAGTTGTTAGTGTGTGATAACGGCCACACCCCAGTATACCTTGTTGGCTCAAGGGCAAAACTAGGTGATGGTAGCATACAATTCTTGTATGTAAAATATGACTAATTCTTCAATTAAATGCACCTTAGTATGTACACGGAAATGCACATTAGAGTATATAATTCTATACATATGTAGAGAAAACGGGTGTCTGGAAGAGTGATATCAAAGCACTATCAGTACACACTGGTGATATCACTGCTGTGGAACTCAGCATGGAGTCCAATGCTGGCTATAAAAGAACTTTAGTGTCCCAAATGCTACTTAACTAAACCCCATAACTGTTATTTAGCCGCACCTGAATTGACAGGTTGTGCCATCGCGGGAGAGCCGAGCAAATGATAACGAGGTTTAAGTTATCTGGATGGTGTACAGATCGCACGGAAATTAAATGGCATTGGATGAACGATCCGACTTCGACAAAAATCCACGGCTAATTTATGCAGAAATTACACATGAAGTGAACATCATGTATCCATTAAAATAACCTTACTCGAACAGTTACATTGATAGGCGACGACAGCATTCCCCTATTCTCTTTCTTTAACTATGAAATTGATGTGACTAGAATACATGTTTGCATTGCCTCTAATCAACTAAAAGTCAAATTAATAACTGCCCCTTTGATATTAAAACATGTTGTATGCGTCTAAAGTTGTTTTGGAACAATGATTATTATGTACTCCGTTCCAATCCCAACATGCACTTTTTGACTTTATAATAGTATTATATAATTTTTTCAACTTCTTAATTTAAGCCCCGAGTCTAATTTGAGATAAAACTTTATCTTCTCCACGATGATATTTTCCTGTATTAAGGTATTGAAATAATAACATATAGCTCCATGAATGATAAAAACAAACCCAACCTTATAGAATAGGTAATATATAGAAAGCATATTGAAAGATGACAATGATGTATTTTTATATTTTGTTTCACTTACTGCTAATTAAGAATGTATCTACACATCTACACATACAGAATGTAATTAGCGTTTTGAATTATTGAATTTTAGATGTAGAACCGAAGGATTCTAAGACGAGCCACTTTTAAAATTAGGTTTGAACTTATCTATGTTTTAATTGAATTGGTTTCTGCAAAGCACTTACTGCACGTATTTGACATGATCCGCTTTGACCCAGCAAGGTGTTAATCCCGATTGTGAACTTATTGGTATTGTGTAGATAACTAAGCAAGATGGATGCAGGATCTTTTCTAGGAGGATCGTCTTTGGTATAGCACTCATTTGAGAGAATAATTTGGGTGTTGTTATGTGGACTGGCATCTGGTTTGAGGCGCAGTTTCAGTAACATTGTGTCTCCTAATCCATTATACTCGAGAACTGGCATTTGCACTGACGTCCCTTCAAAGCTGGCAGCCTTTCCTGATGCGGTCGCCCCTAAAACAGTCTCCACTTGCATGTGAGCTCCACTTTTCTCCTTAACGTGGTTTTTCTGGTAATCGATGAACGAACCAAGTTTCTTGCTGTATTTATAGTCTATAAGCAACTCACAGTTCCCTGCAAATAATTTATTTTAACTTTAATAAACAACATAAAAAAGGCTTTGTGTGATACCATATTAATGTATGAGGGGTGTCCCAAAGGTTTTCGGCCTGACTATGAATCGGGTGTCACACTGATTCCAAAAGTTTAAGTGAAATAGAACTACATCTAAAGTGATGAATGGTCGATGTTAAATGATTCCATTCTGTACAACCTATCATATCAAAACTTTGTTTTCAGGTACCCCTCTGAATTTCACAGAAAATGGATAAAACTGAGTGTCGTGCACTAATTAATTAAGTATTTGCATTTAAAGAAAATGACATCGAAGCAAATGTCCGAAACATTAGGGGATGATGCTTCTTCGTATAGTACTATAAAGCAGTGTGTACTGATGTTCAACGAGGTAGAAAAAGTACTGAAGATGATCCACGCTCTGGTCGCCCATGTGAAGTGTCCACTGACAAAAAATTTAATGTTGTTCTAGACACAGTCATGAGGGACAGGTGAATCACCATCAGGCAGTTAGCCTGTATCCATAACATTAGTAAAACATCGGTGGAACGACTTCTATATGAGCATCTATACATGAGTAAAGTGGGTGCCAAGAATGTTAACAGCAGACCAGAAACGGGCCAGGATTCACATATCTTGTCAACTTCTAGAGGAATACCGCACTGACCCAGAAGCATTTCTTGCGCATATTGTGACCCCAAATAAAACATTCAAAGCATGCAATGGAAAAATTCTGAATTACCCGTTCCCAAGAAGTTCAAGACAACTGCTTCCAGTGACAAAGTAGTGGCATCCGTATTTTCGGATACTGATGGTGTTATCGTGATTTACTACCTATAAAAAGGTTCCACAATTACTGGTGCATATTATACAAATGAGCTTCGCCAACTCAGAGAAGAAATTAAGAAAACAACGTCGCGAAAAACTGCAAAGAGGTGGTGGCTGCTTCAAGATGAAGAAGTGATATAGAAATGTTTTTAGAAGTGTTAACAATGCTGGAGAAACGCTGGACAAAATGTTTTGAGCTCCAGGAAGACTATGTAGAAAAATGATAGAATAAAAGATTTGTTGCGAGCTGCGTTTCATAGCCAGGCCATAAAGTTTTGGTTTTATATATCATATTGTGAAATAACGTTTAGTAACGTTAGGTATAATAATGTGAGGTTACTAAACGTTATTTCACAATATGATATATAAAACCATATATCAAATCATGTTCTTGTTCTAAATGTTACCTGAGAAATAAATACGGTGCTAGGACTACCGTTACTTTAAATAGACGAATATGACCCGCCTCGCACACACACACACACACGCGCGCGCGCACACACACACACACACACACACACACACACACACACACACATCTAACACATTTACACACGCATACAGACAGTGCGTTATATCTATGTAACAGTCAAACCCGATATACATACAATTTATAGATGTTCATACATCAGTATATATATACATACATACATACATACATACATACATACATACATACATACATACATACATACATACATACATACATACATACATACATACATATAAACAATATGAATCTAAAAGAAATAACAAACACTGCTTATAATTACATTTTAAATATATTTATGATTATTATTATTATTATTATTATTATTATTATGAACATATTTATATTTGTTATTCCTTATGGCACATAAGAATAAAATAATATACTATATAAAATGGTATAGCAATTATAAAACCAATTTGCAATACAACGTTAAATAACAATACATATAAAGCATTTTCATGACGCTACGGCTATTATAATGATTGACGTTTTGCTGGAGCCACATACAGAAATTTACAAATATTAGTAATAACGCTCATACTTGGGTCACATAATAACTGAATTAGTTTAAAAACTGATGGTTTACAATTATAGTATTTTGTATTTAACACGAAGTTCACAGAATTATGGGCTAACAAGTAAAAAATGACACTCATCTTCAATATCTCCTCTGTCACAGAATTTACAAATATACGTTGGTTTTTATTCAACCCAAAGTATCGGCCGTTTCGACATTTAAACAATAAGAGTGTAAACGATATTTCGTTGGATATTTTGTAAATGGGTGAAGATGAAAATATCAACAATATGTTCCTCGAACGACATTATAATCGTTATAACATGATTTGAATCGGCGAAGCACAATCCATATAATCGTTATAACACCATTTGAATCGGCTAAGCACAATCCCTATAATCGTTATAACACGATTTGAATCTGCTAAGCACAATCCTTATAATCGTTATAACACGATTTGAATCTGCTAAGCACAATCCTTATAATCGTTATAACACGATTTGAATCGGCGAAGCACAATCCATATAATCGTTATAACACCATTTGAATCGGCTAAGCACAATCCCTATAATCGTTATAACACCATTTGAATCGGCTAAGCACAATCCCTATAATCGTTATAACACGATTTGAATCGGCTAAGCACAATCCCTATAATCGTTATAACACCATTTGAATCGGCTAAGCACAATCCCTATAATCGTTATAACACGATTTGAATCTGCTAAGCACAATCCTTATAATCGTTATAACACGATTTGAATCTGCTAAGCACAATCCTTATAATCGTTATAACACGATTTGAATCGGCTAAGCACAATCCCTATAATCGTTATAACACCATTTGAATCTGCTAAGCACAATCCTTATAATCGTTATAACACCATTTGAATCTGCTAAGCACAATCCCTATAATCATTACAATAGACGATTTGAATCGGCTAAGCACAATCCCTATAATCGTTATAACACCATTTGAATCTGCTAAGCACAATCCTTATAATCGTTATAACACGATTTGAATCTGCTAAGCACAATCCCTATAATCGTTATAACACCATTTGAATCTGCTAAGCACAATCCTTATAATCGTTATAACACGATTTGAATCTGCTAAGCACAATCCATATAATCATTACAATAGACGATTTGAATCGGCTAAGCACAATCCCTATAATCATTATAACACGATTTGAATCTGCTAAGCACAATCCATATAATCATTACAATAGACGATTTGAATCGGCTAAGCACAATCCCTATAATCATTATAACACGATTTGAATCTGCTAAGCACAATCCTTATAATCGTTATAACACGATTTGAATCTGCTAAGCACAATCCATATAATCATTACAATAGACGATTTGAATCGGCTAAGCACAATCCCTATAATCGTTATAACACGATTTGAATCTGCTAAGCACAATCCTTATAATCGTTATAACACGATTTGAATCTGCTAAGCACAATCCATATAATCATTACAATAGACGATTTGAATCGGCTAAGCACAATCCCTATAATCGTTATAACACGATTTGAATCTGCTAAGCACAATCCTTATAATCGTTATAACACGATTTGAATCTGCTAAGCACAATCCATATAATCATTACAATAG
The DNA here is from genome assembly GCF_016097555.1 of Gigantopelta aegis. NCBI lineage: Eukaryota > Metazoa > Mollusca > Gastropoda > Neomphalida > Peltospiridae > Gigantopelta > Gigantopelta aegis. The sequence goes on from NC_054701.1 coordinate 53,584,003, forward strand.
ACGATTTGAATCGGCTAAGCACAATCCCTATAATCGTTATAACACGATTTGAATCTGCTAAGCACAATCCTTATAATCGTTATAACACGATTTGAATCTGCTAAGCACAATCCATATAATCATTACAATAGACGATTTGAATCGGCTAAGCACAATCCATATAATCGTTACAACAGATGATTTGAATCGGCTAAGCACAATCCATATAATTGTTACAGCAGACAATTTGAATCGGCTAAGCACAATCCATATAATCGTTACAACAGATGATTTGAATCGGCTAAGCACAATCCATATAATCGTTACAACAGACGAATAAATCGGCTAACCACAATCCATATAATTGTTACAACAGACAATTTGAATCGGCTAAACACAATTCATATAATCGTTACAACAGACAATTCGAATCGGCTAAGCACAATCCATATAATTATTACAACAGACGATTCGATTTGGCTAAGCACAATCCATATAATCATTACAACAGACGATTCGATTTGGCTAAGCACAATCCATATAATCATTACAACAGACGATTTGAATCGGCTAAGCACAATCCATATAATCTTTATAACACGATTTGAATATGCTAAGCACAATCCATATAATCGTTACAACAGACGATTTGAATCGGCTAAGCACAATCCATATAATCGTTACAACAGACGATTTGAATCGGCTAAGCACAATCCATATAATCGTTACAACAAACGATTTGAATCAGCAAAGCACAATCCATATAATCATTACAACAGACGATTTGAATCGACGAAGCACAATCCATATAATCGTTACAACAGACGACTTGAATCGGTGAAGCACAATCCATATAATCATTACAACAGACAATTTGAATTGGCGAAGCACAATCCTTATAATCGTTATAACAGACGATACTTTTGCAGAGTGTTCGTGAATACATTGAATTATCTTTATTGATGTCGACCTTGACCAATTTTTCCTGTTGTGTCAATCCAGTTACAGCTGATAATCCGAGTCTATATTTGGACACAGTTCATTATAAAATGGTTTCACGTTAATCTGGTTGTGATTTACATATAATTGTTCGTGTAACCTTCTGATGATGAAAAGCCAACAGTTTGTGTCATCATGTAGAAATCCACCTCTTTGCCTGGCCCGATTACTTCACGAGTATGAGGAATCATGATCATGTCTGCTACTCCCTGTGTACTGACACCTATGGTAGGGTGGTATTTTGGTAGATTTCAGAGAACGTCTTCTATTGTGGTTGTGACTGTAACTAGCGTTTTACATCAGTGAATAACTTTACATGCCATATATGTTATCTGATGATCCTTCTTATATCTAATTGATGTTACTGATAGGATAAGCATCCTCAACATACATGTTATCCCTCAACCTGGGCCCATATTTTCTCATCACAGACACAATACTTGGAAGGTAAGAAGTGAATTTCTGTTGGGTTCTCATCCTCAGAGGGTTACACACACGGGTCCTAATACATGAATAATTATAGGTACAGACGTAAATAGCAACCAGTTCAATATGCAATTAATAATTGATGATGATCTGTGTTCAAAAGGAACCTCAACATTACCATAATTTCATGCAGTAACTGGAAGTGACTCAATAGGATAAATAGTGGTATTGGCAAAAATATTATTGAATGTTTACAGGAAAGCTTCATCCGCTACACCTGAAGCTCTTAGCCAGATTGGAATTATTGATGAACCAACACAGAGGTCAGTACCGCATGTTACTAAGCTCAAGAGTCATTTGTACAACTGATGCAGCCTTGAAACAGCATATCCAAAGAGCATATCTCCAAGCAAGTATCTGAGCTCAAGATTCCATGCAACATATAGAGATTTAAACCCATGGTTGGGTCAAGGAGGAAAATATATTTGTGCCTGTGCTGTTGAAGGTGCAAGCTACACCAGAGGCTGTGATAGAACTGAACATATGCAACTCTGGTGTAAGTAAGTGTTCATGTAGATGAACGTGTAAGGAATACAACCTATGATGTACATAACTCTACAAGTGTAACGCTGGTGATGATTGCTGCAATAAACATGCAATTACACACAGATGCCTAATCAGGGGTTACACCGGAAAAAAAATAGTTTTAGCCAATTTTCAAATATGTAGAATTTGTTTGGAAATTATTAAAAAGTGGCCAATTTAAAAAACATTTTATTAGCCAAATACTAAATGTTGTAGACACTTTGTAGAAAAATTAGCATTTGGCTAATGTGGCATGAGCGTTTTGCAATAAAGTGTCGAATTGCAATAAAAAAAAATCTTTTCAAATTTCCGATTCCAACCTACTCTAAGATGATCTCTGGGCTCGAATTGAATACCACCGAACCAAATTTGTCATATCTTTTCACAAATTTGTTGATCAAAGGACTTTTAAAATGTTTAGATATATTGCATTTCCAATAAATAAACAGCCTTTTTCAACAGAAAACGACTTTCTTATCATCTCAAAATCACTGTATGTCTTTAACTAGAGGTGGCGAATAATTTCCCATTCCAACTTTTATTAATAATAAATTACCAAAAACAGTATTTGAGTTTATTGCAAAACGACACGCTAATGCATTTATTCAAAGTGTATCATGTGCAATAAAAGTTTCAAATTGCAATAAAAAAAACTCGTACATCGAGGGCTCTTATGATATTATTAATGCAAATATAGATATGTCGTAACCTGTAGATTATCAGACCTGCATTTTGTGGTAATCTGTACGTGGGTTACTAGGCACTACAATTATATTATGCCAATGTCTCCATGTACGTGTATAGTATTTGTATGTACGTAATGTATACTTGATATTGATATTGATATTGATCTATATATATATATATATATATATATATAGAGAGAGAGAGAGAGAGAGAGAGAGAGAGAGAGAGAGAGAGAGAGAGAGAGAGAGAGAGAGAGAGAGAGAGAGAGAGAGAGAGAGAGAGAGAGAGAGAGAGAGAGAGAGTATATCTGAACATTTTAAATGTCCATTCATCAACATTTCTTTTTATTGCAATTTGACACTTTATTGCGAAATGACACTTTGAAAAAATGCATTAGCGTGTCGTTTTGCAATAAACTCAAATAAAAAAAAATGTATGCTATTGTTGATAAAAGTTGTAATGGGATTTTGTTTCCGATGTCCAGTTAAACACATTCAGTGATTTTGAGATGAGGAGAACGTGGTTTTCTGTTGAAAGGGGCAGTTTATTGGAAATCAGCACATTAATTGAAATGCAGTCAGTATATCTGAAAATTTCAAAAGTCCATTTATAAACAAATTTATGAAAAGATATGCCAAATTTGGTTTGGGGTATTCACTTGAGCCCAGAGATCATGCTAGAGTAGGTTGGGAGCCCTGCTAATATGCCATTGTGAATTATAGTTTGTAATTGGTATGTTCCTCTATTTCATTAGTTTAAAATCTAAACTATTTGCCAAATGATTAAATTGGTGGTCATTTTGAATTTCAATGTGGTTGTCATGACTGGAGAATGGTCACAAAAATGTCACCATTGAATTGAATGATCCTAGAAATGTACATGGACAAAACTAATTGTGTTTTTACCATAACCTGGTGTTTAGATATATGAAAAATACATTGAAATGGTAGCCATAAAAATGTCACTAAATTAATTCATGACTACATAAATGTACATAGACAAAAACATATTGTGTTTCTATGTTAACCGGGAGTTGAGATATATTGAAAATATCTATTAAAATGGTGGCCATTTTGAATTTCGAGATGACTGCCTAGGTCAGACAACAATTTTCTTTTTTTACAAATTCATTCACTGAGCTCATAAATGTAAACGGATACCTAAATTGTTGTATAAAGATGTATATAAAAATATTTTAATGGCGAATTTCAAGATGGCTGTCATGCCTAAATGACTAAACAAAATGTTATCAGCGAGTTCATTGACCTCAAAGATGTACATAGCCACAAAATATGTGTTTCTATGTTAACTGGGAGTCAATATATATGTAAAATGTCCTAAAATTATGGCCATTTCGAATTTCAAGATGGCTACCATGATGGTTGCATGAACAAAAAATGCTACCAATGGATTTGTAATTTTGGATAGTCTTAAGAATAAAATGAAATACATTTCACTGACTTGAGCAAACAAACAAAAAATACAAAGTCACATAACTGCCTGGACTAGTGGTGTATCTATGAGTACTCGGGCACGGGCTGAGTCTAGCAAGACTCGAATCCGCTCACAGGACTCGAGTACCCGTGCAAGAAAGAACACTGTCATTTAATTATATTTTATACGTCATTTTGCTATATGCTTGCCGCCTGTTACATTATTGGGCTGTGAGACATGGATGGAAAATAAAAGTCGAAAGTATGCAAACAATTCATAGTGTAATTAAAAAGAAAAATCAGAATGCCTGTTACGTTACCTTTCTTGTTACTGGTAGGTGTTTTTTCTCCGTTCCTGGCTTTTATAGGATTCAGACATTTACAGTGTTTTTGTTCCCACACCGTGGTAGCTGGACAGAGCATATCGGAGCACACGGTTTTCAGATGTGCGATGTTGTAAAATGGACATATAATAAAATGATGTTTGTTCTTAGGGTTTATTCTTTTGCTAGGACACGAACATGCACATCCGATTTGGTCCCATTTTTCACAATAGCCTGGGTCTACACAGTCTGCAATATAAAAACAGGCTAATAAGTGATCGTTCTAAGTGCGTGTGTGGGAATTTTAGCATGATGTGTGGGTCTAGATTATTGCGAACGACGTTTATATGGGGTTCGAATCAAATTGAAAAAGAAAAACAAACAAAAAACAGACGAAAATATGATTGAGTAAGGAGGTGTTTCGATCTCGGAGACTCTCCCTCTGCACACACGCCTGAACGTCATCTCCTCTTGAAAGTTTGTCTCAAGGTGTGTTCACACTTACACAAGTTAAACTGGTTTAACTATACTGGTTTAGCTAAAATACTTCTGACTGAAAATGACGATCGTTCACGCGTGTAACAGTTGTACCGGTATAAGGCGGAAGTGTAGTCATTTACACTTGCGTAAGACATCAAAACAACAATGGACTACGAGTTTGTTATGTCTCACAACACAGTTCACTTCCGGATGAGAGTTCATTCATCACGGCAGAACACAATTCACATAATCATTTCTAGTATTTGTGGAAGAATTAAAACACTTTGTATGTTTAATGGTAAGCCTTTTGGCTGGATTTTGCTCATGTTATTTTGTAATATTGTGCATTGACCTTTGGGACATAGGTGTATAGCGGAAAGAGCAACCGGTGTGAATCGGTTCCTGAACCACCTGTTCGGACCGGTACTACAGGCAGATGCGGTTATATAGAAAAAAAACTGAGACGGAAATGTTCTTAATTTTGGAGTGAAAATAAATGCTTATATAATGTATGTTCGTAGTGGTGTATGTTGTTAGTGCTATCGAAAACCCGTTCTATTGGCAATCTTCATTTGAAGTTGGGCAATTTCAAATGGATTTCAATGGTAGATGACATCTGTATAGTGAGACCATAAGGCCGTTGCTAACACACTTATTACTTATTCTAACTGTGACTGCGACGTCGCTGTCACTTCCGCATTATACTGGGTTAACTAAAACAGTTTGCGTTCACACTTACATTTAAACTGTTTTAACACGAAGTGTTTTAGCAATACCGGTATAGTGAAAAGATCACTTTAGCACTTACATTTTAAACTGGTTTAGTTATACCAGTGTGATAAGGATATCTACACTGAAACAGAGTCACAGTATTTCTGTAAATGTAAACAAGATTTGGGTCACTTGCCCTTGACCAATTGTGCGTTTCGATGCTTTTATTCACAAATACATTTTTTTCTGAAGTATTTTAGTAATTGTTAATATCAATTTCATGAAGTAGTATGACTTCCCTATGAAGCTTCAAACCGACGCGCTTTTCTAATTCGCCAAAAGTTGCTGCTATTCCAACCAAATATCGAATCTAATTTTTTTTTAATTTGGTTTTGTTGTTGGTGTCTATGAGACCTATCAGTGATGGTCCACGAATAAAGCACTCAGTGTTTGTCTTCATCCTACACCAGTTTATTCAAAGCAGTTTAATTTAAAGTGTAACTGTAAACGTAGCTATTGTTTCACTCGGGACATAAACATGATACGAAAATGGAAGTACACAACGGCCGTTCATTTCCGTCTGTCTTGGCAAACTACAGCTCATCGGTTCAAATATAAAGCATACAACTAGATAATAAACAATAATAAAGGCATATGAGAATACATTATTTATTTTCTTAAACGTACATCTTTTATCATCGATGTACAGTATTTTTGAAAAGTACTTAAAATTCCCTCGTTGAAAAGTTAAGTTTTCTACTTTCATTATATTTTAGGTTATCCCTGTATTTGTAAATGCTGTTAATTAGTCTAGGCAATATATATATATATCAAATACAAATTGAACAAGTAATGAAATTTACAGTGTTTAATCAGTATTTAGTCAGAAATAACATAATAATTTTTAAAAATTAAATTAGTGGAACATGTGGTAATTTGGCTTTAAATTTAGGATAGAGTTCTTAATTCAGTGTTTTCTACAAATTTGCTACAAAAATAATGAATTTAGCTTTTTTCGCTTCTAATTTGGACTACAATAATTTGGACTTAAGTTAATAATTTGGACTTAAGATTCAGAGAAATTCCTGATAATGTCAGTGGCATGTGTCTGTGCGTGCGTGTGTGCGTGCGTGCGTGTTTGTGTTTCGAAAACGGGGAGGATAGGGGTAGAAACAGGGGACACTGGACCCTAAACTCTGTAAATAATGCATTGTCCACCATGCGAAAAGCCAATTAATATATATATAGCAAATTATTATGCGGAGAACATTCTGTAATTACCGTAATCTTAATATTAAAACTTTTTTTTTTAAAGTTACTGTAACGATATCTACACGCTGACAGTAGTAAGAATGTTTATAAATAAAGAATGGTGCACTAGAAAATTAACTATTATTATCGCATCGTTGTTATCAAAACCATAATAATTATTTTAAATAACATATTTATTAATTGCATTACCAAACGTACCAGATCAAGTAACAAAACAAATAATTAAAATGTGTTTTTTTAATTTTACTTGGCAAGACAAACCACAACAAAAATTAAAAGAGAAGTGCTAATGCAAGACTATGTAAATAAAGGCATAAAAATTATAAACATTTGAACTTTTTAAAAACTACCAAGCTGCGACACGTTTAACGACAGAAAATATGACTAAGTATCCATGAACATTATTATATTCAACTAAAATAAATAATAATAATAATTTTTGGAAAGATGTATTACAAAACTGGCTAACCATTGAATAGAAAGAAACGCTTGATAATAATGAAGATTTAACGAGCACAAATAGAACCTTTTTTAAAAGACGACAAACGTTTTATTTATAACAAGTATTTGCAAAAAGTCAATGTATTTATTAAAAATAATAATAATAATAAAAATAATAATAATAATAATAATAATAATAATAAAAACGGACATACCTTCCGGATTTCAATGTAAGTTATGACAATAAAAGTTCATTGCATCATTCATCTTTTTTAAAAATAGAGGTCTAATTAAATGCTAAGTGTAGGTGTATCATGATACACCTACACTTTCCTCCAAAATAATACGTAATACATCTCCACGTTTTGCGAAAAAGTATAGGTTTATTTGTGAATACACTGCACATTCAACAAAAGAAACCATCACAACGAGACAGGAAGTGCGGTATACTTATTAGTAAAACAACAAAATCAAACAACCAACGTTTTAACAATGTTTGCAACCCGATTCTTCCGTTTAAAATGAAAAATATACACCATACTAAATCGCCCTACAACAGGTTTTACGTCTCGAAAAAGATATTCAGTATATAATTTGACTTTGACTTCACATCACAATTATGGTGAAAGTATTAAGCCCCTATCATTCAAAACTATTAAAGACCCATCTTTATTATGGTTTCAATATAAAAAGTGTATACATGAAATAAAATATGTTGATTCTAATATATGTTACTATTTTCGTCTATGGGATTTGATTTGGTAGTATACGCCCTCTAAACTTAGTCCTTTGGAAAACAATGCAAGAATGGGCATTAAAAGGGTGAATAATTTCAATTAAACACATGGTATACAAAAAAAACCCATTGTTTTATTAATTGATTATTAGTATTATATATACAGAAAGAAATTACAAAAGATCAGATTAAATAAAAATGCAATGTTAAATTTCATTATTGATCAAATACAGATTGAAAAAGACATATTTTATTTTTTAAATGCATATATAAAGACTTTGTTGATCAGTGGGAACCTTGGCAACAGTTCTTCAAACAAATTGTATAAATTCAGTTATAAACCTATTGATGACAAAATATACGAATATATGGAAAATATCGCCAGAAAGATTTTTCTTCCGTCGTTCACTCTTTATTTCTATTTTTACTACTCTTTTTTTCTAGTCTCCAGAATATTTTTCCTTCAGTTATATAAGGTGTTTGTTTTGCTTTGTTTTACAGTGTCAAGTTACTAGTGAATATTATTCATGTGTGCATAGGCCAGGGTGCATTTCTCGCGCTATTAGTGTTCCCTTTCGTTTATATACGTTTTCATCAAAATATAATTAAATTTTCCGACAATCTGATTGGTCCAGAGGTGCTTACTTTTTTCGTTCATATCTCGATGAACCGAACAAATTTAAGCCATACCTACTACCCCCTCCCCCACTGACACGCACTACTTTTGTGCAACAAGCCGGATTATTCTAGCAATCATATTTAGATATTTTGAAGAAAACACACGTGAAAGCTACAAAAGCAATACAAAAAAAATGTATACGATAAATTAATGAAAAATGCTATAGCAGAGTAGACATGTAGATCTATACGCATTGATTTAAAAATAAAAAAACCCAACCTCTTCGCTAATCATATGAGACTCGGTCGGTGGCCAAAGAAATCATGTAGGAAACTTCACGCCTGTAACTTACTTGTAAGCGATGTTCTACAGCTGTTGGCAAAAATTAAACGGTTAGACACGTTTCCTTCATTCACTTTCATAAAATATAAACTGAACACGAATAGGGCAATTCCTTCCAATATAACTACACGATCGTAAAAATGCACAGCAGCTAGAGGAAATGACGTCATTAACAATAATAGTGAATGGACGTTTGCATTCTTACGCGACATAAGTATCAATGAAGTTTACACAAACAATACTACAGGCGTATTTAAAGCTAAACAAAATAAATTCAGTTATGTATTGTTAAAGTATGCATATAAATTTAATTATAAGATTTGACCGGAATTATTTTTTGGTTCATGCAAGTATGAACCGAAAACACGATGTGCACACTTTTGTATCACAGTCTACGCGGAGTCATACAGTCTGCATATCGTTTTTTCGGTTCATACTTGCATGAACCAAAATATAATTTGCGGTCAATTTTTAAATCAAAATGGCCGCCAGATCATCATCAAAACTATATCTTGAAGGGGCGGGATTTAGCTCAGTCGGTTGATTGATCGCCCGAGCTGCTTGCGTCGCAGGATCGAACCACCTCGGTGAATCTATTCAACAGACTGGGGTTTTTCTCCTTCCAACCAGTGCATATATGTATGCTTGTTGCATTAGGAAAAATGAAACGGGTTTCCTCTGATGACTACCAAGTCATAATGACCAAATGTTTAACATCCAATAGCCGATGATTAATTAATCAATGTGCTCTAGTGGTATCATTAAATAAACAAACTTTAAACAACACTTAGAAACGTGATCTTGGTGTCAAAACTGATGTTTATGGGCTTAACGAGTTCATTGACACTGTTTGTAATACTGTCAGATATTGGGTTGACAAACATTCAAAATGGCTGACTAAAAGGTCGGTAATTATGGTATGAAAATCTAAATATGTCACCAATGTTAAGTTCAGATTGTTGATAAGTTTAGTTACAAGTACATACATACCAGGAGTTCTCCCTAGACTGTTCTGTGTGTCGTTCGCTGTGGTGAGGCTACTGGTTGCTGAAATAACACCAGTGTTAACAGTATCAGCAGATCCTAGATTTCCATGTTTCGTAGAAGTACTATTTAGAGTCCAAACCAAAGTAACTAGACACAGTGCTATCAGAATGTGTAGAATACAAGACCAAAGCATTCTTGCCTGAAAAAAACCCCAAAGTAATCATTTGTTAAAAAAAGGGAAAACATCGTGAGAACAGTCGCTAGTTATGTTACGTCTTTGTAATAAAATAAAAAATAAAAAAAATAAAAAGTATAATGTTTCTACTGAATAAAGGCCAGTGGCAAAACGCTCACCTGATGCGCGTTCAGTTTAGGATCTGACCCCGTCGGTAGGTTCACAACTAGTGTAAAAAGACCGTGGTATTCTGTCTGGTGCTCCACAACTGGTGTAACAAAAGTCGTGGTATTCTGTCTGTGGGATGTTGCACACAACAGCTCCAAGTTCAAAGTTCAGCCAGCAAACGTTTTGATAACGTTGCAAACTATTTGATTGGTTCTCGACGTGACCATTTGGTTTATATGTGTGCCTAATTTCATGCTTTTAACCAAAGATGCACAATTATTTTATTACTCGCTCCACTAAAAGGGGGTGGGGGACATTTGTAGATCCTCCTTGACCACCAGGGGGCATTGCTGACTTGGGTCCATATCTAAAAATGTTTGTAATGAGTCAATGTGTACCATCGACTTCCCAAACTGCGTTCACCTTACGACAAAAACACGAATACGACATTTACGGAAATACTATTCTACATTTTTCAGTTACTATACGTGAAACAAAATAGATTGCAATCTGTTAACGTAAAAAATTAACAATGTGGACGTAAAACAAATTCATTTAGTAAACAGGAAAGAGTGCAACGTTTCTAACTGCGTTCAGGCGCATGCATTTGCAAAAAATATCGTACTGCGCATGTGCGGTTCGTCATTTTCCATTTTTAAGGCCACTATATGAAAACAATATATGTTTCTGAAATGTGCACAGTGGACGAGAACTTTGTTTCATATTTTTTAAAAAGGATAAATTCAGTTTGTCAAGCGACCCAACACCCATTGTCAAACGTTGATGTCAATACAGATACCATTGATATATTGTAAAATATAAATTTTAAAATGAATTGATTCGTAATTAACAAAATTTACACACTCAAAATTATTTACAATTGTTACGAATGGATTATGAATACTATTCACTACAGCTGAGGCACAAAAATGTAGCATACCTTTTGCAGATCAAATTTCATAATTGAAAACAAATTCTAACAACATGGGGGCTTGGAAATCATCAAAATTAAATGATTTGGCATTGTTGATCTGGCACGTGTGAGGTCATATGACACGCACCGAATGTTAATTCATCTTCCTCCATTTCATCTCAGTTTCTATGAGTCAAGTGGACCAGATATCGGTAATTTTAAGGAATAAACAAAAACGACGTAGCACAATTAATGATTTTAAGGGTTTGTAAACTTTTGTATTGAGCTACTTACTTGTCTGAACTTTATTGTTAATGAAAATGTTCACGAACTGTGAAGAAACACCTCACAAATGAACGACAAGCAGACGACAACAAATCGGACGTTGATTGCGCGAATCGTTCACGAGAAAACAAACTGAACGGAGTTGGAAGCATAACGCAGTTAGGGACGTTGACGATATTTATATGCAAAGTTCCATGCTTTTAGCAAAAGGTGTACACTTGTTTTGTTAACCCGCCTCACTAAACGGGGTGGGGAATTTTTTTAGATCCTCACTGGCCACCAGGGGGCGCTCCTAACTTGGGTCCATATCTCAAAATATTTGTAATGGGTCAAGGTATATATGTGCCAAGTTTCATGGTTTTAACCAAGGGCGCACAATATTTTTGTGAGTTATTCCATTAGAAGAGAGTGGGGGACATTTGTAGATCCTCCCTGCACACTAGGGGGCACTCCTGACTTGGGTCCATATCTGAAAATGTTTGTAATGGGTCAAGGTATCGATGTGCCAAGTTCCATGTTTTTAACCAAAAGTGCACAATTCAGTCAAATATTGGGTGTTATCTGCCCCACTAATAGGCTACTGCGTTAAGGATGGTAGGTACAGGTTTACACACAATGAATGTCGTGATACGCAAAACTACCTCGTCTTAGTTAAAGTACCGCCCACACAGGTCACACGTTTACGCAAAGGCTGTCAAATGGGAGACAAGGTGTCGCCGTGTGCTTTGCACTCATTACAGTGAACAGAACCCGACGTCATTCTCAGATATGAGTAATCACTCAAAAGGACCCGATGGCGTATACATTTACATATTAGTAATACAGTATAGGCGTATACGGTTTTATACACCGTCTTATGTCCAAATTTAAGGTCCCCTAGGAATTGTTTGAAAAAAGCAAACGACCATCATTCATCGATTTATTATATTGCCAATCTTGTATTTGACCAGGTGCCATAATGGAGTTATCAAGGATCCATACTTTGGATGCGTTATCGATTATAGAATACTGGCTGGTAGGCACTGGGTTCGTATCCCGGTACCGGCTCCCACCTATAGCGAGTTTAACGACTCAGTGGGCAAGTGTACGGCCACTACACCGACTTCTCCCTCACTAACCACTAACGACTAACCCACTATCCTGGACAGATAGCCCAGATAGCTAAGGTGTGTGCCCAGTCAGGCGGCTAAGGCCTCAATATCAAAACAATCGTTCACTTTTTCAGGAAAGCATGAAACTTGGCATATGTATTACACCAGTCATATTTGTGTTGAAAATATTGGATTCTAAAGCCTATATATCCATGTTTCAAGGAAATGTGAATTAATAGTGCATATAAAAATAGGTCATATGTCCGCCATACTGGATTTAAAGATGGCCTCCATAAGTAACACATTTCACTGAAACTTAAGCAACATAGAACCGTGATTCTGAAGCCTAAACCCATGCGTTAGGTACCTGTGAATCTAGTGGCACATATAAGTAAATCATATGTATACCATGACCGCCATATGAAAACAGTTTTAATGAATATCTTGGAATGAAAATCACACAAGTTCCAAAGCTTATTTTAAGTTAACCTCATATTCTATAATGTATAAATATATTTGTATACATATATACCAGCAGGAATTCCACTAAGACTAATACGAAGTTACATGATGGCGATATTATCTGAAAGTATTCCCTCATGTATAGGAAGATGTCAAAGCAGTTCTATCTGACGCATATTCATACTTTGTTAAAAAACCTCATCTACATTTTAGGGACTTGAGAATATAGATGAAAGGCTCTTTTAACGTGTATATAAATATATTAGGCTTCGTGGACATCCATGCTGTGCTTGGCTTCTGTAACTAAATCTGTTACAGACTGGGGGTAAGTTTCAAGGTTGACTTAGTTTGCAATATAAATTACCAGATGAAACAAAATGCCATACCCAGAATAAATTCTCCAAATCTCCAGATCCAAACAGACGATTTAGCTGTTCAGCCCAAATGCTTCAGATGTGAGCAGTTTAGATGTAATACCAAACTGAAAAAGACTGGATTTCAAAAACCTAAAGAAAGTATACTTTTAGAAGGGTTGCACATGGTTTGCTTCATTGACAAGTTTTATAGCTTTTTATACTAAAACATTAAATAAACTTGGCAAGGTTCCATTAGATGGTAAATTCTACCCAAATTAATGAAGACTTAGAAATATATAGAACAAACATTATAGGATATACTATATTTAGAAAGAATTGTGACTTAAAGGATGAATAGACTTCATCAGAAACTGCTTTCACACAAAAACTGGATGTTAAATAATGAAATTGGTGCACACAGTGTCCAACTGAGGGATTTCTTCTGTGGTGTGTTAAGTGGGAGTACATACAACTAGCTAATTAATCCACCTTATACCACTGTACTGCACATGAATGACTGACATCTTATATAAATGGAAAAAGAAAGAAAGAAAGAAATGTTTTATTTAACGACGCACTCAACACATTTTATTTACTGTTATATGGCGTCAGACATATGGTTAAGGACCACACAGATTTTGAGAGGAAACCCGCTGTCGCCACTACATGGGCTACTCTTTCCGATTAGCAGCAAGGGATCTTTTATTTGCGCTTCCCACAGGCAGGATAGCACAAACCATGGCCTTTGTTGAACCAGTTATGGATCACTGGTCGGTGCAAGTCGTTTTACACCTACCCACTGAGTCTTGCGGAGCACTCACTCAGGGTTTGGAGTCGGTATCTGGATTAAAAATCCCATGCCTCGACTGGGATCCGAACCTACCAGCCTGTAGACCGATGGCCTAACCACGACACCACCGAGGCCGGTTTGTTATATAAATGGAGTGGGAAATGCAAAACCAAATTTTTAAAATGCAGTGCCTCTGTTTGGGTATGCCTGTTCACATCTTGAACGCTTGATGTTTTAAGTTTTGATGAAAATAAATTATAGTCAGTTACACTCATTTAAAGGCATCACTGCTATCATATTATTCCTATCTCAAAACTGCACCTCAATGCTGGAATTGTCTATTGACAAAAAACAACAAAACCCTACACTTGCGGTAATGATGAAATTTGGAGTGTGTGTTTTTGTGCAGTAATATACCTTGCAGGAGGCGCTATAAGACATGCAGTTTGGAAACACCTTGCAGGAGGCGCTATAAGACATACAGTTTGGAAACATCTTGCAGGAGGCGCTATAAGACATACAGTTTGGAAACACCTTGCAGGAGACGCTATAAGACATGCAGTTTGGAAACACCTTGCAGGAGGCGCTATAAGACATACAGTTTGGAAACACTTTGCAGGAGGCGCTATAAGACATACAGTTTGGAAACACCTTGCAGGAGACGCTATAAGACATACAGTTTGGAAACACCTTGCAGGAGGCGCTATAAGACATACAGTTTGGAAACGCCTTGCAGGAGGCGCTATAAGACATACAGTTTGGAAACACCTTGCAGGAGGCGCTATAAGACATACAGTTTAGAAACACCTTGCAGGAGGCGCTATAAGACATTCAGTTTGGAAACACCTTGCAGGAGGCGCTATAAGACATACAGTTTGGAAACACCTTGTAGGAGGCGCTATAAGACATGAAATAGCATCGTCTACATACTGCTTGTATTAGTGAATATGATACCACATTCAAACAGTAAAGGCAGACTCCAGGGTAGCACTATCTCTGACTTTTTACAGCTTTAGAAACTCCTTATGAACCAAGATAAACATCATATAATGGCAGATAGGTTCCTATGTAAATAATATAATGTAAAACTCTTAATATGTTAACAATACCCTTGCAGTATTCCGATATACATATTAAGCCCTGTTCTGGTCAATTAGGTAAGATTTGTTTCGAAGTGTTGGTGAGTGTAAAGTAACAATAAAGGAACTTACCCTTTTAGCAGTGATAGTACTGAACGTAGATGTTATTCTGGACGAAGCACGCGGATATTCCAGGCTGTATCGTTTTATTACGCCGGGAAGCGCCCCGGGCATGTCACGGAGACCGCGAGCTGACACAAGCCTTCACACAAGGTATTGTCGCGCCGAGAACTACAACTTAAAGTAATATGCAAACGAAATTCTAAAACAAATTTAGCATCGGTGACTTTGTTTTATTTTCAGCAGTAGCTTTATTCTTTTAGGTCCATTTGTCGAAATACAATGAATCGAGCTTACGATATTATCCGGGAAATCATCTTATTAATAATCGAGATTGGAATTGATAGTGTGGATTTGGGACAACATAAAGCAAGTTTTCATAGCATGTGTTATATATAAATGATTTATCCTAAAATTTATCCAAGCATACACACACACACACACACACACACACACACACACACACACACACACACATACACACACATACATACATACATATATATATATATATATATATATATATATATATATATATATATATATATATATATATATATATATATATGTATAATATGTATGTATACATGTACATGTACATGTACATGTATATGTATATGTATATGTATATGTATATGTATACGTATACATACATATAAACAAACATGGGTTCTTATGTTAAATTTATACATAATAATCTTTATGTCTCTACTGTAATCTGAGGTAGGCCTACTTTGCAGTTGTAATATGAATTTTAAATTCATAAAAAGGTCATTAATGTTTACTGGTAGTTTACGAATTCCTATCTTGACACGTGTGCATTGCTCG
Organism: Gigantopelta aegis; assembly: GCF_016097555.1. Taxonomy (NCBI): domain Eukaryota; kingdom Metazoa; phylum Mollusca; class Gastropoda; order Neomphalida; family Peltospiridae; genus Gigantopelta; species Gigantopelta aegis. The sequence continues at coordinate 53,600,290 of NC_054701.1, forward strand.
CACAACGGAGGTTAGTGGTAGCGATGGGTTGTGACAACCAGTACTCAATGACTGGTACACAAAAGGCTGTGGTGTGTGCTCTCCTGACTAAGGGGAATAACGTATAAAAGACCACTTGTAGCAACGGCTTTCCTCTCTCATTCTCTAGTCTGTCTAAATAATCACATACTACACACCAATCAATTTATCATCATCTTCATCATCATCATCTTCATCACTATTGTTGTTGTTGTCAGTGCAGAGGTTCGACTTAAATATACTAATGCCAGACATTAATGAAATTCACAACTTTGATAGACCATCTAATGACTTTTACATATATGACGACTATTCAATTATAGCGTTTCTGGAAGTAGACAAGAAGATATTTTTAAATTGGCATAATCGTTCTCTTTTGGGTCCGCCCCTCATTTCCCGGTGTGTGTGTGTGTGTGGGGGGGGGGGGGGGGGTATCAGAATGACCAAATTCACAAATTAATTTTTCCGTGTGTCACAGCTAGGAATTTATGGAAAACTTTAAACATTGTCTTAGGGTGGGTTTTTTTCCTTTTGGGGCTTCACCCATCAGGCCCCCCCCCCCCCCCCCCCCGAAATTTAGTTGCAAATGGTCTAGTTGATCTAAAGAAATTACAGTTTAAATGCATTTCTTTATGTAACTATAGTAAACTTCACCCCTCCCTGGGAGATCTGAAATTAATTACATTCACAAATAGAAAGAAAGAAAGAAGTGTTTTATTTAACGACGCACTCAACACATTTTATTTACGGTTATATGGCGTCAGACATATGGTTAAGGACCACACAGATTTTTTTAGAGGAAACCCGCTGTCGCCACATAGGCTACTCTTTTTACGACAGGCAGCAAGGGATCTTTTATTTGCGCATCCCACAGGCAGGATAGCACAAACCATGGCCTTTGTTGAACCAGTTATGGATCACTGATCGGTGCAAGTGGTTTACACCTACCCATTGAGCCTTGCGGAGCACTCACTCAGGGTTTGGAGTCGGTATCTGAGTTAAAAATTCCATGCCTCGACTGGGATCCGAACCCAGTACCTACCAGCCTGTAGACCGATGGCCTGCCACGACGCCACCGAGGCCGGTCACAAATAGATAAACCATCTACTGATATTTAAATGTATGAATACTATTCAGTTATACCATTTTTGAAACTGGAAATCTATAGATCTTTACATATATGAAGATTATTCGGTTATAACATTTCTGGAAGTAGAGAAGAACATTGTTTTTTCATTGTCTTAATTTTCCCTTTTTGGGTCCTATTCCTGAGGCTCTGGTGCAAGGGGTCAAAAGGAAGTTTGCAATAACTTTTGGCTGAATTGGTCGACTAGTTTGAGAAGAATGTTTTAAAATTGGAATAGGATTGTGGTGTCAGAATGAACAAATTCACCGTCTGCCAAAGGAGCTTCAAACAAAATTTGCTTGAAATTGAGCAAGCAGAGTTGGAGAATTTGGCGAAAATGTATAACTCTTTATTTCTCTGACGTAAGGATATAAAGATACCAACACGAATCTACAGATATGTTCCAATTCTACCACGTGTCTGCCATATTGGTCGACCTCGGTAGCGCAGTTGTTAAGGCCTCGATGGCTTAGTTCTCAAGACTTGGGTGGCGCAGTTCTCAAGGTCTAGGTCGCGCAGTTGTTAAGGTCTCGATGGCGCAGTTCTCAAGGTCTAGGTCGCGCAGTTGTTAAGGTCTCGATGGCGCAGTTCTCAAGGTCTCGGTGGTGCAGTTCTTAAGGTCTCGGTGGTGCAGTTCTTAAGGTCTTCGTGGTGCAATTGTTAAGTTCTCGATGGCGCAGTTCTTGAGGTCTCGATGGCGCATTTGTTAAGGTCTCGGTGGCGCAGTTGTCAAGGTCACGGTGGCGCAGTTCTTAAGGTCTCGATGGCGCAGTTGTCAAGGTCTCGGTGGCGCAGTTGTCAGGTTCTCGGTGGCGCAGCTGTTAAGGTCTAGGTGGCACAGTTCTCAAGGCCTCGGTGACGCAGTTGTTAAGGTCTCGAAGGTCTCGATGGCGAAGCTGTTAAGGGTCTCGGTGGTGCCGTTTTCCGGGTCTCGGTGGCGCAGTTGTTAAGGTCTCGGTGGCGCAGTTGTTGAGGTCTCCGTGACGCAGTTGTTAATGTCTCGGTGGCGCAGTTGTTGAGGTCTCGGTGACGCAGTTGTTTAAGGTCTCGGTGGCAGTTGTTGAGGTCTCGGTGACGCACTTGTTAAGGTCTCGGTGGCGCAGTTGTTGAGGTATCGGTGACGCAGTTGTTACGGTCTTGGTGGTGCAGTTCGCAATGTTTCGGTGGCTCAGTTGTTAAGGTCTCGGTGGTGCAGCTGTTAAGGTCTCGGTGGTGCAGGTGTTAAGGTCTCTGTTATGCAGCTGTTAAGGTATCGGTGGTGCAGTTGTTAAGGTATCGGTGGTGCAGCTGTTAAAGTCTCGGTGGTGCAGCTGTTAAGGTATCGGTGGTGCAGCTGTTAAGTATCGGTGGTGCACTTGTTACGGTATCGGTGGTGCACTTGTTAAGGTTTCAGTGGTGCAGTTGTTAAGTTTTCGGTTGTGCAGTTGTTAAAGTTTTCAGTTGTGCAGTTGTTACGCTTTCAGTTGTGCAGTTGTTAAGGTTTCAGTGGTGAAGTTGTTAAGGTTTCGGTGGTGCACTTGTTAAAGTTTCGGTGGTGCACTTGTTAAGGTTTCAGTGGTGCAGTTGTAAGGTTTCGGTGGTGCAGTTGTTAAGGTTTCAGTGGTGCAGTTGTCAAGGTTTCAGTGGTGCAGTTGTCAAGGTTTCAGTGGTGCAGTTGTTAAGGTTTCGGTTATGCAGTTGTTAAGGTTTCAGTGGTGCAGTTGTTAAGGTTTCAGTGGTGCAGTTGTTAAGGTTTCGGTTGTTAAGGTTTCAGTGGTGCAGTTGTTAAGGTTTCAGTGTTACGGTTTCAGTGGTGCAGTTGTTAAAGTACAGGTGGTGTATGTGTGTTAGAAAAATGTTGTTTCTAAAAATTATAACATTGCGGACATTAACATGGGCGTCCATCCGGCTTTAAAAGTGTGTGTGTGTGGGGGGGGGGGGGGGGGGGGGGCGTGTTAGTGTTTGTGTGTGCGTGCGTGCGTGCGTGCGTGATAAAAGAATGTCAGTGAAAATCATAAAGCTACACATTAGTGGTTACATTTTTTATTTGTTTGTTTTTGTTTGGGTTTTTTTGTTGTTGCTGTTGTTGTTTTTGTTGGTGGTGGTGTTGTTTTTGCTGGTGGTGGTGTTGTTGTATATAGATTGTCCCCCGGCGTTGAAAAGTGAGTTGGACGCGTCCCCCCCCCCCCCCCCCCCCGTCCCCCACCGATCGACGCCCATGGACATTAGATACTTTTTAATAATGGCATTTTCCTGCTGTACACAGTAAATCAGGAAAAATAATGTTTGTTACATTCGTACTCGTTTAAGAGTGGTTATAAATAGTCATGAGCAAAATCAGGCCGCACGTGCGAAATGTGTCTGTAAGCAGAAGCCCGTGTACAGAGTTCATTCTAGCTTGCGTTTGAGCCAGTAACAGCCAATTATTTATCATTTACTGTAAATTATTAAATATAGACCCACACTGCAGTTTAGGAACATTGCACACCTTTTGTAAATTCGCCGTTAATATACTAGTATTCATAGTTTAGTGGTTACGCCATCGGTCTACGGTCTCGGCTGGTAGGTATTGAGTTTGCATTCCGGTACCTGCACTACAGAGAGCGACTTTAACGACTCAATGGGTAGGTGTAAAACCACTATGCAGGCACGGAGGAGCAGGGGTGGGGGTGCTGAACCAATAATAAAACATATTGTTGGTAGTAAATTTTAAGGCAGAGATTAATTTTACTTGTAAAATGCAGGAAATTGCATTACAGGACATCTAGTTTTAAAAATTTACTGGGGAGCCTGCTGTCTCCCTCCTGATGGCATTTCCCTTCCAAGCACAAAAAGTCACAGAAACAAAACGTTTGCAGCGAAACACAGCGGTAACCATTCCGATCTAACTGTCCACGTGACACGGTGTGTGGCCCCGTTAGGGTCGTTAAGGTGCACAAGCTTATGGTGACGAGATGGGTTGCACCGAAAGAAAACCGGAGTTCAAATATGACTCAAAAGGAAAATAGAACAGAACAGTTGCTAGAAAAAAACATGGTTCATTATAGCACCCAGTCAAGAAAACCCCTAAAGTTCCAATCATTAGATGCGGAAGGTGGAGTGCTGTTCTGAAATATAGATCTTGAAAAGGATGTAGTCCAGTCGTCACGGTTGGTATAGTGGTGCGGCCGGGCTCGGCTCCAGAGGATACAAAATGGTATCACAATAAAATAAAGTAAAGTCTAGAAAAGAGTAGTAGGGGCCGACCCCGCCCCCTATTTCTTCTTTGAGTAAGGTGGTTAATCTAGACTAAAAGCGAACAACTGTGACGTTCTGCAGAATGGCCGTCATACCAGTCACCGGAAAAAGTGTCGACAAAAGTCGGCCGGGAAAATGACGGTAGGCAAGAAATCTTGCTAAATTAGAATCCAACCTGGTGGTGCAGGCTGTCGAAACGAGAAGCGTCCTAGCGTTCAATGGCCGCATACATCCCAGTAGAAAACTCATTTCGTTGACAAAAACAAAACAAAAATGGAGAATTCCCAAGTCGAGCACACGAAAGCACGTGCAGTGTTCATAGGAAAAACAAACGTCTTGCCGCGGTGAGCTCCAGACGGAAAAAAGAAAGAAAGAAATGTTTTATTTAACGACGCACTCAACACATTTTATTTACGGTTATATGGCGTCAGACATATGGTTAAGGACCACACAGATTCTAAGAGGAAACCCGCTGTCGCCACTACATGGGCTACTCTTCCGATTAGCAGCAAGGGATCTTTTATTTGCGCTTCCCACAGGCAGGATAGCACAAACCATGGCCTTTGTTGAACCAGTTATGGATCACTGTCGGTGCAAGTGGTTTACACCTACCCATTGAGCCTTGCGGAGCACTCACTCAGGGTTTGGAGTCGGTATCTGGATTAAAAAACCCATGCCTCGACTGGGATCCGAACCCAGTACCTACCAGCCTGTAGACCGATGGCCTGCCACGACGTCACCGAGGCCGGTGCTCCAGACGGAATGATTTTTGTAGGGGGAAGACAGATTTGTGCTCGAATTTAAAGGTGTTAATCGAAAATGCCCAAATCTCGATAACAACGTTTATTCTTGTTTGCATTATTACAAAACAATTATATATAGGATTGCAAACGAATCACTACGCAAGGATTAGCCTGCAACTAATGAGTATTAATGGACAAAATAGAAATGTATTTTTTGAAAGTGCAACTTGTTCGGTCCACATGCATGCTGGTCTTAGAAGAAAAAAAAAAAATTTGCTTAGGGAGGCATGTTCATTTACCATCCCACAAACACACCATCCCACTGACTTCAAACGTACTTTTTAACGATATATTTTTTCCAAGTGTCCTAAAAATGTTCAAATGCCCTATGTATAAAACATAGTTTGCATGTAAGCATTTTTAGATGCATGATGTTAAGCTGTGCGTATATGCGCATGCTTGCAGATGTGTGTATGTTTTATCGAGTCTCAATGAGGTTCACTACATTTATTCTTGTCCACTGGACTGAATTAGCCAGCTTTTTCTGTCTAATAATTCAGATGAGCGGCTATGGAAGTTAAAATGACATGAAGCGAAAAAAACATATACGATATTAAAAAAAAAGTGCATTTGCTTCCTTCACGTCCCGTCCGTGTGTCAGTATTAATAATGTTTATATTTATGACCCGACCTCCAGTTAAAAATATCCTCAACAGATCTGCATAATCCAGAATATTTCGCCGACTATGTAATATATTGCTTGTCAACATGTGGACATCATCAAGAAAACGTGAGCATTTTTTCAAGATGTATGATGCTCGTGAATGTGAACGCTAGTTCACCAGTCATGTCAAGTAAGCACAAGATATATGTTAACTAAGACAGCCAGTGACACATGAACGCCTTAGTTAACTGATATCATTTCAGAGCACTTAACAATACACATTAAACTTAACATTATTTTGCCTAATTATAGTATTATACACCTGTCCTTTCCACTCTAAATGTTGACATATATAGATAAGAAACTTATTATCAAAGATAACAATACAAAATATTATGTGTTTATTTGTTTATTGACTGAATTGGCCACGGCTTAATTTAAGGTTACCACCCCAAACTAGGGCAACTGGGCAACCTAAATATAAATAAAATGACACAAATAGATAAATAGATACATATGTAAATAAAATAATACAATGCAAATATGTGAAAATTATGTTTGCTGAAATTGAGCAACAGTGCACACTGGAACCAGATATACACATGTCGAAAATATACAAATAAATCATCACTGAAAATATAGGATCATCCAATTGAAATAAAATCCAAATAAATAAATAAACGGTACTGTTGTTGAGCCAGAAACTGCCGGTTCGTTATATAGTAAATATGATTAAACACTCATCCTCGTAATATAAAACAACACTCCAAAATGGCTGACCGAGAAACTATATGGAACTGGGGTTTTTTTTTCTTTTCTTTTTTGTACATCATAAATAAACAAATCTACATTATATAGTTTCAAAAGGTTTTCCAGTCTATTACTCACCGAGTTTTTCCTGGGGTTTGTTTTAACCTGGAAATAGAATTGTTATCTGAAAATAGATTGCATTTATTAGGAGTGGAATGTCTAGAGAGACATCTCAAACCCTGATTATCACACAACCACCACCTCCGCACACACACACGCACACACACACACACACACACACACACACCTTCTTAACCACTGAGATCTGGTGCGTCTAAGGACATCTAAATAAATTTTTAAATAATAAATAAATTTTTGGATTGTAACACTAAGCAAAATAATCCTTAAAATAGTTTTAAAATTATTGTTTGAAAATGACTCATTTTGCGATTCTGATGTCGAACAGAACAGAACAGAACGGAATGTTGAGAAAACACGTTTAAAGCCATCCAATTAAAGCCCGTAGACATCGTGCCTTGCTTACTATGGATCGTTGTCCACCCCCACTTACAAAAACGCGACAGGCCTTAAAATAGAAATATACTCTCCAGATTTTACCGTCCTAACTGACTTGGAATTTAAATCATATAAAATATGTATAACCTTATGGTTGACATGGTATAAAACGTGTCTTAATTCACGTAAATTCCATACATGACTGTAGAAATGTTCTTATTTGTTTATTTCCATACACGTTTACGTTTTAAAATGCGCCATGTTCTTTGTATCATTCATATAGAGAGAAATATGTTTTCTTGGCATATGAATCGCAAAATTAGCCATTATTGAACAATATTTTAAGGATTATCCTGCGTAGTATTATGATCCAAGAATGTGTATGTGAGTGTGTGTGTGTGTTGGGGGGGGGGGGGGCTGATCAGGGTCGTTGGTAACAAAGGCACGAAGGCGCGTTTACGGGAGGGGAAGGGGGGCATATAATTGAATTGCGATTTCTTGGCATATAAATAACAAAATTAGACAGTTTTAAAATTTAAACAATAATCAGTTACTATTTTAAGGATAATTTTGCATAGTATTATAACCAAAGAATGCTTTATTTTTATTTAGATGGTCTTATTTGTTTATTTCCATACACGTTTACGTTTTAAAATGCGCCATGTTCTTTGTATCATTCATATAGAGAGAAATATGTTTTCTTGGCATATGAATCGCAAAATTAGCCATTATTGAACAATATTTTAAGGATTATCCTGCGTAGTATTATGATCCAAGAATGTGTATGTGAGTGTGTGTGTGTGTGTTGGGGGGGGGGGGCTGATCAGGGTCGTTGGTAACAAAGGCACGAAGGCGCGTTTACGGGAGGGGAAGGGGGGCATATAATTGAATTGCGATTTCTTGGCATATAAATAACAAAATTAGACAGTTTTAAAATTTAAACAATAATCAGTTACTATTTTAAGGATAATTTTGCATAGTATTATAACCCAAGAATGCTTTATTTTTATTTAGATGGTCTTAGACGCGAATTTAACCATTTTCAGACAGTAATTTTAGTTGCTCTTTTAGAATTTTATAACCCAGGAATTATTATTTAGACAGATTACTCTTAGATTTGAATAGCTAAATCATGAACGATAGCATTGACCACCGTCACTGGAATGGTTACCGCTGTGTTTCGCTGCAAACGTTTTGTTTCTGTGACTTTTTGTGCTTGGAAGGGAAATGCCATCAGGAGGGAGACAGCAGGCTCACCAGTCTAGACACCCCCCTCCCCCCCCCCCTCCCCCCACTCCCACCCCGCTAAAATGCCTGCACCTGTGCCTGGACAGCTATAACTAGCCTCATTGAAATACACGTATATTATTGTGTGAAATACCACTATTTTCTGCGCGGTTTTGATATGAACCGTTAAATGACGTAGAGAGCGATTACCTTATTAGCGGTGATCGTGTGGAAATTCGTCGCGTTTTGCGGTTTCGGTGTGAACGGGCCATTTAAGGTCTCTTTATACAGAAAGTGAATGCGACCACTTTTCGCAACGACTTATATGTATTTACCAAGACATACAGTTTAGAGACATAAAACACACCTGCAGATATTATATAGAGACTATAATAATATACACAGACGGGGGATGATTATTATATATAAACATAGAAATACGTTGTATATCAATAGCAAATGTATAGTTTGCATTTATATAATACATTACATCAGGTGCGTGGGTTTGGTTTGTTTTTTTTGTTTTTTGTTGGTTTGTTGTTGGGGTTTTTTAGGGGGGTTTGGGGGGTCAAAACCCCTCCCTGCTTAAGCAAAGGTTTTTTTTCCCAATAAATTTTGAGGGGGGAGCATGACTCGATCCCCAGTATAAGCTTCGCCCGTCATTCTAGACCCCCATCTTCCTGCTACAATACCTGCATACGCGACTGTACATTTCGTTTTCACATAATCAGAATTGTGCAGTCTAATCAACTACAATGTCAATGGATAGTAGTTAAATTAATTTAATAGTTTTAAAAATATGGCTTATTCATCTGCTTCTTATATTATTATAAAACGGGCAGACTAGGATGAAATGGTACTCGTTCTTTACTACATTCATATTACAAAGAGAGCAGCTTCTAACATTTGTCTATATTATTATACCTGCCTGATTATATACAAATATTTTGAGCAGGTATTCTGTGTGTACCGAAAAATTGTTTGTATTTAAATGCCAATTCTAGATCTAGATCAGTTTTCTTCTGGTTTTACGTATATACTTTTTCAGAATACAATACTACTATCTTTGTTTTGTTAATATTTAGTTTTAGGTTCCACTTAGTAGTGTAGCCTATGCATGTAGGGTGTCTAGCATATTTTGTAATTGGCATAAACTTTCAGTGAATAGTCATCGGCATGCGTGAGTAGACCTAAATGGAGTATATGTATCTGATGTAACCATTTCTAATCATTAGCAAATAAAAATAATCGTTTCCAGACATCCTTTTGGGCCAATTTATATAAGGATCTCCTTTTTGTCCCGTCCGGAATATCGAGGTTATTGCAAATAATTTTAAAATGTCTTAAAACTGTAAAGAAGTTATAAAATGATCATTTCAGTTTTGTTCGTCATGTTGGTACCCGGGACTGTAGCAAATAAATGTGGTCATAAAATAATTAACACAGACCAAACTGGGTTGATGAAGGATAGATATATAGGGAATGAATGCATAATTCATATACCATGTAATGTTTTACAATCAAATGAATGACTTTCCAGGATTACTACTATTAACTGATTTTTAAAAAGCTTTTGATTTAATATCCTGGTTGTTGTTTTTTACATATAAATTTTGGACGTCTATTGAAAACTGGATTAAAACAGTATATGATAATTCCCGATCAAATTTATTACAAAATGGATTTCTATCCGAATCAAATACATTTCAAAGATGTAGGCAAGCTGATCCCCTATCTCCTTATTTATATATATATATATATATATACACAGTGAAACCTCGATAATCCGGACAGTGTGGGGTTTTTTAAAAACGTCCGGACTAACGAATTTCTGGAGTACTGAATCGTCCATAGAGTAATCTCCCTTGAATTACAAACCACTAATAAAAAAGTAAAAAATATAAAATTCAACTACACATTTTATTTTTAAAACATACATTGTATACAGTACACAGCTTTGGTTACCGTAGTTTCAGTGCTTTATAAAACATGCTGTCTAGACTGGATTTCGTATTCGTTAGTTTGTACTGACATATTTCTCGTTTCTCAAATGCTGTAATTTCGTGACGTTTTCGTTTTTTCTGTTGGCTAGCCATGACAATAAAAAGCGATATGTGTCAAAGTAACATCCACGGATGTTAAACGAAGCATTAAGCTGTTATTTTTCTCAGTTCGTTTTGAATAATGGCCGTACGGTTCCGGAAGCCGAATTTCCGGATTAACGAACACATTTACAACATAAGAAGTTCGTTTTTTGGTTTTGCTGTCCGTAAGGCGGGGTTTCCGGACTACTGGAGTCCGGATTATCGAGGTTTCACTGTATATATATATATATATATATCTATATCTATATCTATATCTATGTCTGTCTTCTGTCTGTCTGTCTGTCAATCTATCTATCTATTTATCTGTGTCTATCTATATTTATCTATTTATCTGTGTCTATCTCTCTCTCTCTCTCTCTCTCTCTCTCTCTCTCTCTCTATCTATTTATATCTATCTCTATCGCTATCTATCTATCTCTGTCTGTCTGTCTGTCTGACTGTCTGTCTATCTATCTCTATCTATTTGTATCTATCTCTATCTATGTGTATACATCTATCTATCTATATCTATATCTATCTCTCTATCTCTATCTATCCGTCTACATGATATGGCATAAAATCGGTATTCTAAAATTTGCAGGACAATAAACCTTCATAACAGATATTTTCACTTACTATACAAATTATTGTCATTATGTTGATAGTTAACGAATCCCGAGTCATTACGCTTAACGCTACCTTGATTGTAATTAACGAAAATAAATATTGCTTAAATCAACTAAATGTTATGATTGTATGTTTTAAATTTTATTTAAACGTATAGGCCTACATAATTAGGGGAAGTGTTTTACCATAGATAAAAACAAATTGAGATTAGAGAGACCTGGAAGAAAAACATAAAGAAGATCTAGAACATATGAACGTCAGGGTAGCATACGCACATTGATACTAATATCCAGTACTATTATTCTCGAGTTACACATTGTGTAAAATGGCGAGTAGTTGGAAAAGCTTACTGTACCACCTTAAATGCATGACTCGTACGCACGAGTTGATATTGGGAGAATCAATAATGAATATTAGTACACACAAATATCAACAAACTACCAAGCAATGACACTGTTTCACATCAAGCTTAATTTCGTTTAATCTTTAAACATTGAAAGTCAATAAACAAAGATACAAAAAAGTTATAAAAATGCATGATCTTATTTAAACGAAATGATTATTCAGATTCCTATGTCACGAAATACTGTTTCAGTAGACAATCTATGAGAGATGTACATCCCAGCGAAATGGGGATATTGTGACTAAGCAACAGAATGTTTAAACGTTACATGCCATGCAATAAATACGTCCCCTGTCTTCGACGAACGTATGAACTACGCTACTAATTTTGCAGTCATAACGATTCATAATAAGCACAATATGTGCAAAACGTCCACTGTCTAAATATATGATGACTAGAAACTAAAACAAGATATTAACTCATACGCACGAGATAAAAAAAAATATCAGCATGTCCCCAAAGGGGCTCCGTAGATAGGTGTTTGGCAATGTCATACAAACGTCTCGTTCTCCAGCGATACACGTGGGTTTGTTTGGGGTTTTTTGTCACAGAATCGATCCGTTATGAAGTCTGTAACCATTCTTTGTCTAATGCCCCTTCGTTTGAAAAAAATATGATCACCTTTCTTGTTCGTTCAGTGGCGAACAGAGTAATCAGTGGCTTGAAAACACAAATTACACATTACTAAACCGAAACTATAGTGTGTATAATACCGACGTGACCTCTTAGGGGGAGACAATTTCTCGGCCTTTGCCATTTTAATGAAGGCGTTTATACAGACTGCGACCACGAACGCGGCTGGATTTAGGTTCATGTAGAAAGTCGCAGATATTGCCTCTAGAGACAATTATTTTTACCAACTGTCGCACGAAGTATTTATTAGGGACGGGACATAGCCCAGTGGTAAAGCGCACGCCTGATGCGCGGTCGGTCTAGGATCGATCACCGTCGGTGCGCCCATTGAGCTATTTCATGCGGCCACGCATGTATTATTCTCTATTGATAGTTTTATGTGGTTAACACAGGAACTGGAAATAAAAAAGAAAGATTGAAGGAAAGAAGAAAAAAGAATGAATTTAAAGAATAAATTTCGATATAAAAAATTTTGTTAACACATTTTTAACGTTATTTATATTTAACATATTTTCATGTATTTTCATACCATAAAATTTGATATTTGTTATTTATAGCTATTTACAAAGCTACTGTTTTTATTATTAGTGATATTAAATATGACAATATCTTTGTTGAAAGTGATTTCATTTCCTGTAAATTATGTAAATACTTAAAAAATAAATGTTGCAGCTTTTCTGGAAAATTACTGCAATAGCAACACATTAGAATCAATATTATAATAAATCATATTTAAGAATTTGTTAGGCGCGATGATTCTGTACAAAATTCTATGTTGAAATCATTCTAAATATGTATCTTTCCAGCTATGGAAACGTAGAGTGTAAAACATTTCCCATTACTGTGCAAGAAGGATGGAATCCCCAGTAAAGGATCTTTTCGGGAGTGTCTATCCTCCTATAGTCAAGACACTAGATAGTGATTCATGGAATCAACCACTATTTTGCCAATTGCCCATTCGAATCTGCATTTTGCAGGGATATGGCCTTGGTAACATAATATTTTGAGGCCAGACACTTCTGCATAATACTCTAAAACTGGCGTTGTATTGTCGTATAGAGCCATCAAGAATAAAACTGGTATCTTCATAATGTTATATTAAATTTCCTCTCCATGTATAGTTTAATACTAGGTGAATGTCTAACTACCAGACAAGATTTTTCTTTTATATATACTCTTCAAAAAAAGAAACGCAAAAGGGTACAAATGGGTTATAACTCCGATTTTATGTTTCCTACCGGTTCATGCTTTGTGAATATAAGGTCACTGCATGTCCCAAACACATTCCCACGGTTACATTCGATAAAACGCAGCTACTGTAAAATAAAGTTTCAAAATGTGAATATTCGCAAAAACGCAGCCACGTGCAAACCATGTCACCACTGCACGTGCGTTGTCTGCACGTGCAACATGAACACCGACAGTATAAAAGTGCAGGGTGTTCGCTTGCCTGGCCTCTGTATCTGGCCGACAGTTGACAATCCAGGACATGCCACGTCTCAGTGAACCGCAGAGAAACAATGCCATCGGCCGACTAGACGCAGGCGAATCCAGAACGGCCGTTGCCAGGGCATTCCATGTGTCCCCAAGCACCATCTCCAGACTGTGGGACCGTTACCAGCAACATGGATCAACACGTGACCTCCCTAGATCCGGTCGACCACGGGTCACTTACCCCCGGGCAGGACCGCTACATCCGGGTACGCCACCTTCGGGAACGATTTACTACTGCCACCTCCACAGCCGCAGCAATACCAGGTTTGCGCAGGATATCCGACCAGACCGTACGGAACCGCCTACGTGAGGTAGGAATTCGTGCCAGACGTCCAGTTCGAGGTGTCATCTTAACACCACAAGACCGTCGACTCCGACTGCAGTGGTGCCAGATTCATCGACAATGGCCTCAACTGCGATGGAGACAGGTGTGGTTCAGTGACGAGTCCCGATTTCTGCTCCGACGTCATGATGGAAGATGTCGCGTGTATAGGCGTCGTGGTGAACGTTATGCGGCAAACTGCGTGCAGGAAGTGGACAGATTCGGCGGGGGTAGTGTTGAAACGAAACCCAGAGTTCACTTGAAATCATGTGACTCGGTGTTTACAAAAAGGATAAATTCCCACGCCAGGTCCGGCCACCCCTTTCGGTTGTGGACTTCCAAAAGGTTCTACAACTTAATACATTTTATAATAATGGTCTGTCCAGTAATCTAACGACCTGCCAAAAGGTTAACCAAAACACAACAATTTTAAAACATTTATTCAACACAAAGACAAAGAGCTCTTAACAAAATACTGTGGACATTTGACAAGTTATACAATAATATTACCCTGAGATTTCCGACAAATATACTTATTTGAAAGTTCCATACCAAATGAAACACCGGTCTACATGAAAACTTATAATATCGGTAATTTAGGCTACAACTCCTATTACAAATAAATTAGTCCCTATCGGAAACTATCAATTTGATTTGAAAGATGATTTACACCAAAATCCCAAAACTACAATTCTTCCATGTTACAATTAATTTCCGCAACAGCCCCTATTGCAAATGTGAATATCCCACATAGAAATTCAACAATTGGTTTGAAAGCCGAATTATCACGGAGTTCACTACACCTCCCAAACCTCAAACAAACATATCGGAAAACAAATAACTAAAATTTGTCTGCATGTTTAGAAATAATATTTCCAAGAAAAATAAATGGCGTGCACCCCCATGCACAACCAACAAAATTACAACAATTCTTTTACTAACAATGTACAGCGATTAACCCCATAGCCAGTAATAAAGCATATGGAAACGGAGAGAGAGAGAGAGAAAGAAACTCTAAAATCTAGGCTTTAACACCCCCTAAAACATTAATTTTACCCAAACCATAATAACTTACGTGTTGACCCTATGAAAACACATCAGAAAGTAAAGTTCCAAGTTTGACCACACGGGCAACACGAGGACGAAATCGTATCTCATTAGTTCATCCCAAATAAACAATCATATAAAAATTATTACCCATAACAATTACGCCTAAAATTCACCAAAATATTCTATTATTACTACAATAGTGTATCCACTTAACAAAATAAAAAAATTAATTAAAAGAAAATACAAATAAACATATATATATTTTACTTCCTGTTAAATTACCGTAAAACCTTTAAATATTACCCTACTTAAAATTTTATCTTAATAACAATGAATTCCATGTTTTTATCCCAGCAGTATTATTCAGTTAGTAAACAGTGATTAGTATAGTTAATACAGAAGAAATAGAGAATATAACAAAATAAAATTACAACTAAAAAAAGAAACTAGGACAGAAAAGTTAAATGGATAAAAACATGGTTCATTACAGTGTCATGGTGTGGGCAGCCATCTCACACACTGGCAGAACTGACCTGGTCCACGTGCAGGGCAACCTGAATGCACAGGGCTACATTGACCAGATCCTCCGGCCACACATCGTTCCAGTTATGGCCAACGCCAACGCAGTGTTCCAACATGACAACGCCAGGCCTCACACAGCACGTCTCACAACGGCTTTCCTACAGAACAACAACATTAATGTCCTTCCTTGGCCATCGATATCACCGGATTTGAACCCAATTGAGCATCTATGGGACGAGTTGGACCGACGCCTCCGACAGCGACAACCACAGCCCCAGACCCTGCCCGAGCTGGCAGCAGCCTTGCAGGCCACCATCCCCCGGGACGTCATCCGTACTCTGGTTGCTTCAATGGGAGGCGGTGCCAGGCAGTTGTCAACACACGCGGAGGCCACACCCGGTATTGACTCCAGATGACCTTGACCTTGGTGGTGTGTCCTATCACTTACTCACAATGGACTAGAGTGAATTGTGAACAATCCTGCAACATTTGGTAATTATCGGACTCACCATTCAATAATTAAATCAATTCTCCAAATGTTACGACAATGTGGTTTTGCGTTTCTTCTTTTGAAGAGTATATATGAATATATATATGAATATATATATATATATATATATATATATATATATATATATATATATATATATATATATATATATATATATATATATAAACCTAAATATAGAAATACCGGCTATTCAAACATATAGCTAACGTATTGGCGTGCTCGGTTTGAAATGCATTTTTCTACATGTCGGCTTAATTCATGACATGCACGTGAAATCTTGTCATGCACACGTTAACGTTTTTCTCACGTGACTGCTTATTGGAGACAAAAGACAGTCGATCACGCATATTGTATCATTTTATTGCACTGATGAACAGCATGCTAGAAATGGATTCAGGTGATGATTTGTTTTTGACCCAGCATTACTTCAAAAATGAAAATGTTTCGTTAAATGACATATGCATTGACTCCGATTTTGAAGATCTTTTAAAAGTAAAAGGTGATTTTGATATCGAATTAACTATTACTAATGATTCGGATGAAGAACTTTTGAAAGCCACGCAACAAATATTAAATGATGACAAAAGTAATGCTATAGGCGCCAAAACTAACGATTCAGATGAAGAACTTTTGAAAGCCACGCAACAAATATTAAATGATGTCCAAACTAATTCTGTACACGCCAATAGCAACGATTTCGATGAAGAACTTTTGAAAGCCACGCAACAAATAGAGAACAATATTGCCAATGGGCGTTTCGGCAAACCATTAACTGAAAAAGAGTATTACGATTTAGAAAACTCGGGTAAAAACAAAAACACCGAAAAGAAGGGTCAATGGGCGGTTAGAATTTTTGACTCGTGGCATCGTGTGTTCCGATTTTGGAAAAAGTCTTCTGAATCTGCCCGTTACGGATTTGAATAGAGAGCGATGTTTTTTTGTAACAGAAATTAGAAACCAAAAAGGCAAAGAATATCATGGTAACACTATTCATGAAATACTCATGTCACTACAGCGCTTTTTGAGACAAAATGGCAGGGATGTCAACTTCAATAGTGATTTCGAATTCAGTGGTTTACGAAATATTTTGGACGCAAAAATTAAGTTTTTAGCAAAGGAAGGAATAGGCATTCAAAGAAAAAAAGCGGACGTGATTTCTTGTGAACAAGAGGACTTGCTGTGGCAAAAGGGAATTTTGGGGGAAGATACACCTCAGAAATTATTAGACACCGTTTTTTTACTTAAATGGCATTAAATTCTGTCTCCGAGGAGAGGAGAAGCATCGTGCTTTAAAAGTTGGAACGTTCCCCCCCCCACCCCCAATTTTAAGATAGTTTCCAAGAGTGGGGAGCGATATCTTGTATACACTGAGGGCGTCACCAAAACTAATGCAGGTGGTTTGAAGCACAAGAACTTGACACCGAAATCAATCACGATTGGATCGAACAACGAAGATCCGACACGATGTCCCGTTAGACTCCACGAAAAATATATGTCGTTACGGTGAGTACAAAGCGGGATTTAGCCCCGTCAGTTGTGCGCTCGCTTGGAGAGCTTCCGTCGCAGGATCGAACCTCCTCGGTGGATGTCAAACATTGGGCTCTTTTCCGTTCCAACCAGTGCTCCACGAATGGTATATCAAAGACTGTGCCATGTACTGTCCTGTCTGTGGAAAACTGCATATAAAAGAACCGTTGCTGTTTTTCGGTAGGAGTAGCCCATGTCGCGGCAGCGGGTTTCCTCTCTTGATCTAAATGGTCCAAAAATTCATAAAGCTTATATGTAATGTTACTACGAGATTAATCTTTGCAGGCCCCATGACTGCGACGATTTCTATCTGAGACCACTTAAATATACCAAACAAGGTTTATGGTACTGTTCTGTTCCCGTTGGGCGACACCTTCTATCAGGAGTTGTCAGGCGGCTCTGTGAGTATACCGGATTCAATGGGTTCTACACCAATCACTCCCTTCGTGCCACGACGGCCACCCCGTTGTATGAATGTGGCATTGATGAGAAACTGATAGCTGAACGGACTGGTCATAGGTCTTCAGCTATTCGAGGGTAAGTATCATTGATGTCCTCAGCTAAAGGGCCTTATAACAGTTTTCGGTTGTAATGGAGCCTTTCGGATATTATAATTATAGAACGTACATGTATATATCAAGTTAGGAATTTTCTGCTAACTACGCAATTGCAAAATATCGATAATTCAAAGTTTGTCTTGTAGAAAGTAATTTATTTAGTTAGATTTTTTTTACCGACACAAAACTACATGTACATGTATATATATTTTGTATAATTATAATGGTCGAAAGTAACCATTACAAGGACCGAAAACTACGTCATAAGGCCCTGTAACAATTTAATGTCCGACTGCTTACACTCGCTAAATGTTCGTTATGGATTTTATAGACCCGTCGTGTGAAGGGATATTTGCAATGGTGAAGAAAAAATACCCCCAAAAGACGAATGGAATGTTTTCCAAGAAAATGATATGTAACATGAATTGTCTCATCTTAAAACATACTGCAGGCTATATGTTTAGCATTCAAGTAATACAATATGTGGGATATATGTCAGTGTTATATTATCCCACCGGCATTCAATCACCCACCCCTCTCCCCTTAGAAATCGCATATCGGCGTATATGTTCAATATAGCATAGAAGAAAATTACATGTTTCTAATCCTCGTTTGCAGGTACAAAAAGACGAGCTACGATTTGCTCAAAATGGTAGATGACGTGGTACAACGAAAAGTTTCCGCGATCACCAACAGTTTGAAGCCACCCCCTTACAGCACTCCTCTTCGTCAACAGGCCGGTCGATCCGATAATGCAACAGTAATGTCAACAGATGCATCCAACACCGTGCAACAAAGTTGTGTTCAATTCGTGGTTGAGCGTAATGGTACGAAAGTGACATTCAACATGTAAACTGGATAAAAATGCTATTAAAATAACATTTTTGAAATTAAATTTTGTTTGTAATGTTTCGCCTCTTGCTGACCTCATTGGGAGCTGGGCGCCAGTAAGTAAAAGTAGGACGCCAATGCACATAAAATATTGGACGAGAGAGAGAGAGAGAGAGAGAGAGAGAGAGAGAGAGAGAGAGAGAGAGAGAGAGAGAGAGAGAGAGAGAGAGAGAGAGAGAGAGAGAGACATACATACATACATACATACATACATACATACATGGTTCGGGTCTCGGTAACGGCATGAGGAAATTTGTGATACCCGTAAATGATTTTAATATAACCAGTGCCAGTGCGTCATTGAATATATGTATGTTTAAGTCAAAACCCGACAAACATACAATATAAATATTCAAAACATAAAAATGAATGAATGAATGAATGTTTAACGACACCTCAGCACGAAAAATACATCGGCTATTGGGTGTCAAACTATGGTAATGCAAATAAATAAAGTGATGATCAACATCAATATAAAAATTCAAGGTTTAAACAAAAACAGTGTAAAGAACTGTGCAAAAACACAAATATCACAGAATTTTACGGATATTGAATTTTACTCCAAAATTTTGTGCTGTATTGGCCATTCTCAAAGAGAATGTTACACCCCTGCACCACGGTGCGGTTACAGCACGCGCAGGGGACAACACATAAAAATGCATGCATACATGTATACATACATACATACATGTATATAATTCAACAACGTATCGTTGTACATATCAAATCCAAGAACGCTTTCAAAGGAATTATTAATAACCCCAGGGTTTGACATTAGGATACAGTGCATAACACCATTTTAAAGATATAGGGGGAGTGTTTTGAAGCTGCTACACCGGTAGTTAAGCATTATAAAAACAGAGAAACAAAAATCTAGAAAACGTGAAAGAATGATTCAACGATTTGATGTAGAGCACGGAACATTAGAATATTTGACCAAACTGAATGTGTTATGGAGGTAAATCCTCATTTCATGTTATTATACTAATGTGTTTGTCTTACTATATAAATTATATTATAGTCAGATGCATTTTAAATACTTACGTGCCATTGCAAATAAAACGATAGACAAATTAGGCAGGTATTCCTTATTCAACCAGAAATGGCCGTTTAATTTGATCTTTCAAACAGCTACAGTAACATATTCTGTGAAAACTTTCACATCATACATTTTAAGAACACCATCTCGGATATATCTGCCAATTTTTATGAACAAGAACACAAAAGGTCATATTCCTGTTATTAGATAGGAATATTAGGTACGGCGTCCTATCGAATGAAGTAGTCATGCTTTTCACACAATGCTTTTAAAAAACAACAATCAAGGTCGCAAAGGTAAATTCTTTATCGCTTTTCTGTTTAACATTTTTATGACATTATAAAACAAAGTTTTTTAGAACGGACTAAGAAATACGTGACCAGGTTTCAAGGACATAAATGTCAACTGATGAATCTCTTCCATCACTGGTAAACATCTTGTTGGGAGATTATGAAGTAATGTTTTAAGGTCAAAAGTCATACTCTTACTGCGGCAATGTTTCTCAGAAACACGTAACACGTAAGCAAGTTTTAATGTCCAAGCGTCCAGGTCAAGATATTTTCTGGTGAAAATATGTAGGAAAAGTTTTAAGGTCAATGTCACAAAGGTCAAATTATGTATACTCGTGCTGGCAAATAATTATTATTTGAACATTTCTCATAATTTAACAAAAATCATGTAAAGATTCAATGTCAAGTTCAGCTTCAAGGGATAGAGTCATACGAGGTGAACATGGTGTCACTGGGTAATCAATCAAAAGTCGGCTTTGATCATAGTACTTAACACACAAAACAGACTGGCAGACTCGTAAGCATCGGCAGGACTTGACAGATTATATTCCTTCGTGTACATTGTTGCCAGCTCGTACACATCCTTGTCACACGGCAGTGTATCGACAGAGCTGCTCATTTCAAGGCATATGTCCAGTTTTTCCGTTTCAACAAGGTACTTGAAGTCGAGTGTTCCGTACAATTCAGGTAGGTTGTAAAGTGTGACAGGTCGCCCTCCATAACCTCTACTCTCAGCATTTATACGGATTCTATGTCTATTCCATTCATTCACAAGATCTGCAATCTCCTGGTAAAGAAATAAATGTGGCATACTACTTGCATAGAAAAATACATTTGAAAAAACGTGACAAGTTAATAAGAAAACAAGAAAACCGTAATTCAAACTCACAATCGATGAAACTAGGACAAAATATGCACAAAGGTGACACTTGAAAAGGTACAAGGAGAATAAAGCCAGGTGTGCATCAGTAATGAGAATTTGCTTAATTTTGTTGAATACATAATGAGAGAAGGCCTCGGTTAAATATTCTATATGTTTATACCGAAACTGCATGAGTATGGTAGTCTATATATGATATTCCATGGTTTGTCATTTTACATCTTTATATAAATTTCATGAGTGGGACAGAACAGTTTGATATACACATCATGAGGTGTGAGATATATATATACTTATGCCGTTATTATGCAAGAAATTGAGGATATTATATGTATTACAGTACACATTCTTTCGGTATTTAAATATCAGAATTGGACTATAATAATACCATTCCGAAGACTCGCGGACTCGGCGTCAAACGTCAAAATATTTCGCCAAAATGGCCGAAGTATTATGACGTCATTATTATTACTCCCCAGATGCAGTAAAATATAGAGAATATTATATGAGTGTTCATGACAGACAATGTTTACCATACGAGTGTCGTAAACATCGTCTGTAATGGACACGAATTCAATATTATATTTATTACCGTTAAACTGTCCTGCTAAATTTGAAATAAACATTCCAGTCAACGTTAACAAACTAACAACGTTGCAATGCCTATTCAACGATATGACGTCATACATGAGCAGACCACCGGCAGAAAAACGTCCAACCAGAAAGAGACGTACTGTTATGACAGCCAATCATTAAACGACATTGATACAAGAGGACATACGATAAATATTTTCCAAGGTGGGAAAATACGATAAATATGATACCCGAAGAATTTTAACCAGGAAGGTATGACGTCATATCTATTTACATCTCTATTATTACAGGTATAAAATAACATACTAGTAGTAGTTTTACCAAAATCCTGTTGTTTCGCTAGTAAAATGTAATAACTGATATGTTCTATATTATTCGCTGTTATGCAAACAAACTTTACTAAACATATTCATCTTTTTATGGAACTAACATTGTCCTGTAATTAACATGATTACAAACAAATTGAACACGACGCGTTAGGATTTGTGAAACTTTAAAAAAAACCTGCGTTTACACTGGGAACAAATTAATCGGGATAACGGAATCCGGATTACAGACAAAACTACTCCAGCTTCCTTGGCGTTTACACTGGTAATAATACCATTACGGAACCCCGATTAGTTTGGTCCCGATGTAAAAGTGGTAATAGTATTATGAAACAGCCTACAGCATACCTTTATCAGAGGCAAAAGGCAAAACTGGATTAGGCTTTTGTCGAGATGCTCACCGGAAAACAGTCCGTCTGTCTTGATGTCTTCAAACACGGACATCCAGAACTGAGCGTTCTTTCTCCGAAGAATGCACTACCATGCTTCTATGCGCTGATTGTGCCGACTCGTGCCGTAGAGGATCCTGCCGTCTCCCCCTGCGAAGACTCTCTGCATGTTAGCTACAAGACTGTTTTCTGTCCCCATGTGTGACGGTACATGCTCTTAATTTCTTTTCGCCTGTGGCGATATTAATTGTTTTAGAGGACCGTGTGCAGTTCCAAATGCACTTAGCCCAGATGGGCAGATTGTTACGTAATACCTTCGCGCGACCGTGCATGTCAATATGCACTTAGTCCAGCTGTGGAGGCCATGTGGTCAGTAGTTACGTAATACCTCTGCGGGTGCGGTTTTTACAATCGTGATTTTGGCGACTGGCGACAGAATGTCTGGTCATCTAAGGAAAGATACCGACTCTGGGAGAGGTGGAAATATCAGATGATACGTGAGGTACCGCCTTGTGCCCCCAGGCGATATTCGCTGTCTCTGAGAGTTTTGAATAAATAGCTAGGATTTTAGATATACCGAGGAGAAACATATTGGAAGGCGTCCAGGGGGAACGTTAGTCCGTCCGGACTGGTAAATAATTTTATTTCTGCTCTGTGTATAACCTTGATGTGATTGATGTGACGTTAAATATTTTAATACTGTATTATACCAATATTATTTAGACGGTGCTGCCGGTCATCTGACGCAGTAATCTGTAGGCTCACTGTCCTAAATAATTATAAAAAGCTTAACCAGTCATCCTAGAGGACCTAGGTAAACTGTAGGTTATTGTCTTTATTGTGATAGGTACCAGTATTAATTCTGTGTTACAAGGTTACTGAATGAGTAGTTAAGGGTTAATTAAAAATTAACCAGTTAGGAATAGAGTTGTAATTCCTTTATTAATTAAGTTCCCCTGGAAGCGTTTCTCAATTATCACACGTTATTGAACGAGTAGTAAGGGTTAATTAAAAATTAACCAGTTAGGAATAGAGTTGTAATTCCTTTATTAATTAAGTTCTCCTGGAAGCGTTTCTCAATCATCACACGTGTGGGTGTTGTGTCACGGTGAAGTGATTAGCATATTGTGTAAACTAGACACCCAGAGATTAACTAATTAAGTGATCAGTTCTGGGTTGTTATTATTTGTTGTTGTTAATTTAACTACTGCGGCAGTACATTTGTCAGCGTAGGTTAATACAGATTCCAAAGTGTATTGTGTTTTTGTTGTGTTTTCTAGTGAACTAAACGTGCTATAATAATATATACTTTATATAAGATCTTATCTCTGATCATACCTAGACGAGCCACTCGGGTAAATACTGCTCGATACAGAGAGATCTAATAGATATACAGTTAGGAGAGATATTTGGATAATCGTGTTTCATCCAGTTACGGGTATTGTAGGGTGTATACTACCAAATCAAATCCCATAGACGACAATAGTAACATATGCGGCTAAAACTCCTACCTGCAACGTATCAACCAACATAAACGCCACGGATATAAATACTACCACCCCTTACACTTAAAGTGAATCAGAAAAAAATGGGGGTCAAGCTGCTCGTTTCTGAGATAACGGGTAGCGTCTATGACTACCCTAGTTTCGCACAAAATTCGCGTTTGTTTTTTTACAGGTACCCCATACATGTTTCAAGCACAAGGTACTAGATGAAATAAAATTGCACATTTATTTTACCCAGATGAAACTATTATTTTTTACAACAAACACACTCACATTTATAACCAATCACAGGACTTGTGGTGTTCACGTCTCTATCAAAAGTTGGGTGCACCTCGAACTTTGACCCAGCCGGAAGTTATTTGGTATAGTACTACCTGTAGGATCCCCGTGACAGGATTGAAAATTGGGGCGCTCGTCCCGGATCTGAAACGGGACACGCATATTTAAAAAAAGTATTGTTTGTAAATGGGGGCTTTATAAATTATTTTTACAAATTACCAGAAGTAGCAACGTTGTTCACTAGAAAATTAATTAATAATAAGTGCGTCATATCTAAACATGGATAAGAATTTACTGGATAGGCCTACGCTCAGTGTGGTGGAGATTAAGCGAGCACGTAAGGCCGAGTTAGTTGAAATCGCGGGTGAGCGATAAATTGATTTAACATCAGCTAAAACCTTAGGAGATATAAGGACAATTATTATCCAGGAAGTTTTTGGTGATAGTCCTGTTATGGAAGACAGTGAGATTGTTCCAGAGATAGAGATAAATGAGTTAAGTGTGGAACAACAATTAGCTTTTAAAAACATTGAGTACGAAAGAGAAGAACGTGCATTAGATAGAGAGAGAGAAGAGAGAGATAGAGAGAGAAGAGAGAGATAGAAAGAGAGATAGAGAGAGAGAAGAGATAGAGAGATGGATAGAGAGAGAGAGAGAGAGAGAAAGAAGATAGAGAGAGAGAAAGAGAGAGAGAGAGAGAGAGAGAGAGAGAGAGAGAGAGAGAGAGAGAGAGAGAGAGAGAGGAAGGGATAGAGAAGAGATAGAGAGAGAGAGAGAGAGACAGACAAGAGAGAGAGATAGGGATAGAGAATTCCAGTTAGCAAAATTAAAAGTGGAACATGAGTTAAAGTTGAATACTGAAGAAGTTAGACGGGAAGCCGGAAATGGTTTTAACATGTCGGAGGCTTATAGATCAGGGGCCTATTTCACTAAACATCGTAAATTTACGTTTACGTGTAAAACTTACACCTGTCGTACGTCTACCTCTACGTGTACGTTTACTCCATTTCACGAAGCCGGTCGTAGAAATACTACTAACTTACTTTGCACGTAAATCTACGTCTGTTTTCTTTTGCAGCTCATTTAGCAGAAATTTGACATCTAAAGCCGATTATTAATAAATCAATGTGCTCTAGTACTGTCGTTAAACAGAACAAACATAACTTTTAAAAGAAAGAACGAATAAACTTGATAAATTTTGGAAACCACCGTTTCCGGTATACCAACACAACGGTTGTACTGTACCAAATAAATTCCTATAGGCGACAATGTTAACCTATGTAGTTAAAAACACTATATTATGGGTCAATTCTCTGTATTTGCTTTGGGAGTGTGTTTGTGTGTGTGGATGGGGGGGGGGGGGGGGGGGGGGGGGGGGGGGGGAATGATGGATCGGGTACAAACTCTATATCAGATTTTGGGTTACAATGGTAAAAATTAATGTGATAAAAAAAAGTCTCTCAAGTGTGTGTGTGGGGGGGGGGGGGGGGGCGTACCCTCAGGCCCCCTCGGTTCCTACTGGCCTGATTTGGACAAGTCGATATGCACTTTAAAAAAAAAAAAAAAAAAATATTATGGTGATTTCAGTTCGTGTTTTCCAACAAAGTAGTTGATATACTGCAAAAAGGGTCTGCATTAAAAAAGAAAGAAAAACAAAATGTCATGTCCACCCCATGGATCCGCAACTAAAATTTTCCCAGGTCATAAACGAGTTTATTATTTGTGAAGGCAAAATGCAAGATGACGTTTGGGTGCAGTGGCGTAGCGTGGGTTGCCAGCGCCCGGGGCAAGGCAAGTATTGCGCCCCCTAACAGTTGACCGTTAGCACTCCCCGAGTCCCTTCCACCAATCCAGAATTTTGCGCCCAGGGCAACCGCCCCAGTGGCCCCGCCCACGCTACGCCACTGTTCGGGTGTATTTTGGGTGGGTTTATTTTTTTTTTTTCACCCCAATCAAAATAATAGTCAGTTGACCAGGCAGTCATTTGTGCATGAATATATCTTTTATTTCTAAATTGTAGAGAAAATATGATGTTGAATTTTAAAAAGATGAAAGTAAAACATGGTATAGTGCGTCAAATATAAGTTTTAAAATAATACATTTGATAGCAGGGGGGATCTAGACATTTTTGACACAGAATTGTAATAGGAGCACAAGTTGATTTGTGCAAGGCAAATACGAGGTCCGAAAATTCGTAATGAAGACAGACGCGTTTTCAGGAGTTTACCACACCCGCTGTCAGCACGGTACGGCCCTGCGTTTAATGGGAGCTGGTACAAAATAGGTACTAGGGGAAAATAATTGGGTTGTTTTTTTGCTGCATACATTTGCATATATATTAAAAAAATGCAACTCGTTTTAACAACGCTGTCAGCCTATTTGAAAAAAAGGAGAAAAAAATTGAGTGGTTTAAGGACACCACTAAAACACATTGATTTATTATTCATCGGCTATTCGATGTCAAACATTTGGTAATGCTGACAAATAGTTGTTAGAGGAAACCCGCTACATTTGTTTCCTAATGCAGCAAGGGATCTTTTATATCCGCTTTCCCACAGACAGGAAAACACATGCCACGGCCTTTTACCAGCTGTGATGCACTGGTTGGAACCAGAAAAAAATATCAGTTGAATGGATCCACTGAGGTGGTTCGATCCTGTGACACTGGTACCTCAAGCGAGCACTCAACCGACTGAGTTAAATCCCGCCCTAAGTGGATCAAATGACACAGGTAACAAAACTGACTATCACTGGATTAATAAAGGGAGTTAATTTGTTAAACACTTTACAAAAACCAAAAGTGTGACCATTTTATGAATTATCGAAGTGGTTGTAGCAGTTTACGTGTGCGAGTAGTTGTGGTCGAGGGCACTCTTAGATTTACGTCTAACTTTACTCGTAACTTACGTTTACACCTCTTTGTGAAATGCTCTTCAGTCGTAGATTTACGTTAACGTGCAAAACGTAGCTTACGATGTTTAGTGAAATAGGCCCCAGTACCTGTATTTGATGGCCAGGAGGTAGATATGTTCTTCCAACTTTTTGAACGGGCCGCTAAGCAGCTAAATTGGCCGCAGTCTAAGTGGACATTGTTAGCCGTGTCTAAGTTTAAGGGGAAGGCTAGTGTAGCTTATAATTCAATGAGTGATGAGCGAGCAAGTCAGTACGACCTAGTTAAGGCTGCAGTGTTGAGGGCTTATGAATTACGACCTGAGGATTATCGTTTACGGTATAGCGAGTTGAGAAAAACGCACGGTCAGTCTTATAGTGAGTTTGTGGCTAAGAAGGCAGGGATGTTTGATAAATGAGTGGTGTCTCATCAGGTAGAGTCATATACCGAGTTACGGGAGTTGTTGATCTTACAGGACATTAAAAATGGATTACCAGTTAGCTTACGTATTCATTTAGAGGATCGTGATGTCAAGAAGATAGAGGAGGCAGGCATAGTGGCATAGTTAATACACAAAGCTCAGGCAGTACAGGGTAGCTCTATACAACAGGGTGACAAGAAGAAATTTCAGCCAGGTTTTTCCCGGGAAAGTAACTATCGGGGAGAGTCGTCTAGTTGGTCAGCTAGTCAGGCAAGGAATGCACCTGGTGGGCAAAGTAAGGATAAACCTGCATTATCAGCCAGTGCACGAACTTTTCGTCCACATTGCAGTTACTGTAAAAAGGATAACCATCTTGTCGGGGACTGTTTTAAAAGGAAACGCGATAATGCGCAAGTGGTCGGTTTAGTGAGGTCAGCTCCGTTAGCGAGAGAGTTAATGGTTAGTCCCATGGCAGAGAACGTAAACCCGTATGTGTCCACTGGTATGGTTTGTGATGTGAAACAAGAATTGAGTCCTAAGGCAATATCAGTCTATCGAGATACCGGCTGTAGTCAGTCGCTGATAACGCAATAGTGTTTAGCTGGTATTGAGAATTCAGATACAGGACGTAGTTTGGCTTTAACCTCAGTTACTGGAGAAAAAATGGTTGTCCGGTTACATAACGTTTTCTTGTGTTCGAAGTTTGTGACGGGACCAGTCGTTATGGGTGTTGTGAAGGACTTGCCTGTTGAAAACATAGGAGTTTTGTTGGGTAATGATTTGACTAGTCAGTGTTGTCAGCCGAAATGTGACCAGTTGTTAATTAAAGACAGCCCTGTACCAATAGAAGAGTGTGAGGTTGATGAGATTAAATATCCTGCGTGTATAAAGACTAGGGCTATGGCCAGAAGGGTAACACGATACCCAGAGGATATTTGTGATTTGTCTGATACGTGTGTGAGCCATGAAATTGGAGTGGATGAGGTTATCAGTAAAATGGTAGATAAGTCAACTGACGAACTAAATGTGGTGGAACCTGTTGACCTCCCGCAAAGGGTAAATGAACCAGTTGTGTTTGATAGAGGGGACTTACCGTGTAATAGACAAGAGTTAGTTGTGGAGCAGGGGGCGTATCCAAATCTGTTGGCAGCTCGCACTACATTGTTAACTGAGGACAAGGGAGTATTAATGAATAAGAGAGTTAGAGATAGGAAGGCTAGGAAGCAACTGAGCCATGCTCAGAGCAAAATTAAATCAGTGTTTGATAGGAAGGCTAGGAGTCGGGAATTTAAACCAGGGGATAAGGTGCTGCTGTACCTTCCCATTAAACGGGGTTCATTACAGAACAGGTATTTCGGTCCCTATGTTGTGCACAAACGGGTTAATGAGACAGGGTATGTGATAAACACTCCTGATAGGGTTAGGAAAAGTAGGTATTGTCACATAAATTTGCTAAAAGGTTATTTTGACAGACTGCCGATAGTTCCAGTACTACCTGTCCAAATTGAGTCACTCAATTTCCTGTGATGACGTCAAGACTGCAGAGATCAAATTAAACAACAGCCAGATTCTAGCAGACTTGAACCCCCAGCGAGCAAATTTGACTACGTTGAAACAAGACAATGTTTCCATTTGTCAGAACCTTCCAACGGTTACCAATATCTTAAGCCAAGATGTGCGCTTGGAACCCAACGCTACACCGATTCGACAGTATGCCTATCGGAGAAAACCTGGAAAACGTGCGACACGAAAAAAGAAGGAAAAGAAGTTCCAGTGGTCCGATGAATGCGAGAAGTCATTCAACCGTCTCAAGCAGAGGCGCTACTCGTCTCTCGTGATGGCAGCACCAGACTACCGAATGCCGTTCAAGCTAGCTGTGGATGCCAGTGACGTGGGAGCTGGAGCTTTGCTGTTCCAGGAAGACGAAAATGGACTGGACCATCCTGTAAGTTTCTTCTCCAAAACGTTTGACAAACACCAGGTGAACTATTCCACTATACAGAAGGAAGCGTTGGCCATGGTACAAGCTCTGAAGCATTTTTAGATCTACGTGAAATCGGCAGTGCATCAAGTGGTGGTCTTTACTGATCATAATCCGCTTACTTTCATTCACAGAATGAAAGCCACCAACCAGAGAGTTTTGAGATGGAGTCTTCTTCTGCAAGAATACCCAATTACTATCGAACATATCAAGGGCACTTCTAATGTAATCGCTGATGCCCTGTCCCGAAGTTGAACGTTATGATAATGTGTTGACATTCTTGATTTCTGTTTTGTTTTTATATATTTTATTTGTATACCAGGGACTCAGAGACTCAGTGTGATTACTGGTAGTCACCTTATTATTACATGTGTTATAAATGCCCGTATGCGTCGGTTAACGCACCTTTTGTTTTAATGTAGTATATTTCCCTATTCCTAGAGTAGAGGAAATATCCCTTTTGAGGTGGGGGTGTGTGACGGTACATGCTCTTAATTTCTTTTCGCCTGTGGCGATATTAATTGTTTTAGAGGACCGTGTGCAGTTCCAAATGCACTTAGCCCAGATGGGCAAATTGTTACGTAATACCTTCGCGCGACCGTGCATGCCAATATGCACTTAGTCCAGATGTGGAGGCCATGTGGTCAGTAGTTACGTAATACCTCTGCGAGTGCGGTTTTTACAACCGTGATTTTGGCGACTGGCGACAGAATGTCTGGTCATCTAAGGAAAGATACCGATTCTGGGAGAGGTGGGAATATCAGATGATATGTGAGGTACCGCCTTGTGCCCCCAGGCGATATTCGCTGTCTCTGAGAGTTTTGAATAAATAGCTAGGATTTTAGATATATCGAGGAGAAACATATTGGAAGGCGTCCAGGGGGAACATTAGTCCGTCCGGACTGGTAAATAATTTTATTTATGCTCTGTGTATAACCTTGATGTGATTGATGTGACGTTAAATATTTTAATACTGTATTATACCAATATTATTTAGACGGTGCTGCCGGTCATCTGACGCAGTAATCTGTAGGCTCACTGTCCTAAATAATTATAAAAAGCTTAACCAGTCATCCTAGAGGACCTAGGTAAACTGTAGGCTATTGTTTTTATTGTGATAGGTACCAGTATTAATTCTGTGTTACAAGGTTACTGAATAAGTAGTTAAGGGTTAATTAAAAATTAACCAGTTAGGAATAGAGTTGTAATTCCTTTATTAATTAAGTTCTCCTGGAAGCGTTTCTCAATTATCACACGTTATTGAACGAGTAGTAAGGGTTAATTAAAAATTAACCAGTTAGGAATAGGGTTGTAATTCCTTTATTAATTAAGTTCTCCTGGAAGCGTTTCTCAATTATCACACGTTATTGAACGAGTAGTAAGGGTTAATTAAAAATTAACCAGTTAGGAATAGAGTTGTAATTCCGTTATTAATTAAGTTCTCCTGGAAGCGTTTCTCAATCATCACACGTGTGGGTGTTGTGTCACGGTGAAGTGATTAGCATATTGTGTAAACTAGACACCTAGAGATTAACTAATTAAGTGATCAGTTCTGGGTTGTTATTATTTGTTGTTGTTAATTTAACTACTGCGGCAGTACATTTGTCAGCGTAGGTTAATACAGATTCCAAAGTGTATTGTGTTTTTGTTGTGTTTTCTTGTGAACTAAACGTGCTATAATAATATATACTTTATATAAGATCTTATCTCTGATCATACCTAGACGAGCCACTCGGGTAAATACTGCTCGATACAGAGAGATCTAATTGATATACAGTTAGGAGAGATATTTGGATAATCGTGTTTCATCCAGTTACGGGTATTGTAGGGTGTATACTACCAAATCAAATCCCATAGACGACAATAGTAACATATGCGGCTAAAACTCCTACCTGCAACGTATCAATTGACATAAACGCCACGGATATAAATACTACCACCCCTTACACTTAAAGTGAATCAGAAAAAAATGGGGGTCAAGCTGCTCGTTTCTGAGATAACGGGTAGCGTCTATGACTACCCTAGTTTCGCACAAAATTCGAGTACTTTTTTTACAGGTACCCCATACATGTTTCAAGCACAAGGCTACTTGACACACTGGAACTAGATGAAATAAAATTGCACATTTATTTTACCCAGATGAAACTATTATTTTTTACAACAAACACACTCACATTTATAACCAATCACAGGACTTCTGGTGTTCACGTCTCTATCAAAAGTTGGGTGCACCTCGAACTTTGACCCAGCCGGAAGTTATTTGGTATAGTATTACCTATACTGATAACATACATTTTTCAAAAAGTGTCCAGCTATGTGTCTTTATGACAACCAGGTTCTGGTGTATTCTGACATAAACTGACAACCTCACTGAACCTAAATATTGTGATAATGTTATCAATAAAGCTATAATAAAATATATTAAACAGACAGGTGTAAAGATATGAGATAATAATATAATAAATAAATGTATAAAAGAACTAATTGGAGGCTTGGGCTGGCGGCTAGAATGGTTGGTGCGATGGCAGGATAAGAGATGGTGAAGCATGAATATACAGGTAGGTGATAGCCGCGCACACTCTGGAAGACTGGTAGTAATAATTTTTATTCACAACTAGCTGGCGCCCAACCCGGTAAGTAATCTTTGGTTTTTCTTTTTGATTTTATTTTGTATGGAGTGTGAATGTATATAGTTTGTTATATTTATTATGTAAGAATGAATGGGTATATGTGGTATCCTGGTCGGGCAGCAGCAGCGGGACGCGCACCTGGCAGTGTGTGCTCCGCTTGTATGCTGACCGGATTGAGTGATGGGAGTGAATGTGAGAACAAAGTGTGATGAGGGAGTGGTCAGTATGATTAAACTGAGTGGACGACTCCCTTTTCTTTTAATAGTATTAGTAATTAATTTTCCTCTTAGTCTTTTAATTACTGTTTTATTGATATATGTACCCTTCCTTTTTATATAACACTTTTAAACTGGTATTAACTTGAGCAGTCCATATTTAATTTATTAAATGAAAATAACCGGACTGCTACCGGGGTCGTCCACCTAACGAACAAGTGGTCATCTGGACGGCCCTAGGGTTTATATAGCAATGACTATGTCATGTGTATGGGTGACGCACCCTCGCGGGTGTAGGCGTACGAATGCTGAAGAAATCCAATGAGACACCTCGGAGCCACTAACCGAAACAACTGTCCGGAGATGCGTTTCCACCTCGGTGGTCCGGACGTGATTGGCGGGTTAATCATTACATATCATTCCCAACCCTATCATTCCCTCCTACCTTACCCTTCATACCAACATCTTTAATTGGGACCAGATTGCTGTATGGATAACTTTGGGTTAGGCGGGATGGGGGGGGGGGGGGGACGCCGTGGTAGGGTGCTGTTTTGGGTGCGGAAGGGCGTAGGCGGTTTCGACCAATAGAATGCCTGGTAGGAGGCCTTCCCCCCCCCCCCCCCCCGGCACGCCTCCCCCGTGGAAATCCGGCCGGCTTCTGGCCCTACCCTGGGGTTACGCGCGGGCTGGATTGGACGCGATGCCCTGCCCGCCTATACCAACCTCCTTCCCTAGGGCTAAAAGATAGGCTAATAAGACATATTTTTTTTTTTTTTTTTTTTTTAGTTAACAATAAATATTTGAACAGCCCGATCAAAAATGACACCAATTAATAAATAAGTTAAATGATATAGCCTGATTACATATTTTATGGTGTTTCCGAAATATAATAGAAATATAGGTAATATATCATTTTGATATATATAAGTAAAGATAAATGCAGTTGTCCCTGTTAAGTAATTCTATATGTAAGGTCTTACCATATATTATATGTCCCCATCATACAAACACACACCCCTCCCCCCTTCCGCCATGGAACCGTGGGCTGACGATGCCAGAACGCGGATCCATGGTGGACGTGCCTGAACCTTTTTGGATAGGGGCACGCGAAAATAGTTCCCACTCCCACTGAAACTGTTGTTTCTATAGTGCAACCTAATATAATGTACACCTCAAAAAGCATATATATTGCATATAGTTTTGTACAAATGCAATATGTCATATTAAACAACAAAATGTTTGAAAATAAAACTCCTGAAGATATTTACTTTCAGTTGGGTGTGTGTACTCGGGTATATATGTAAAGACAACAAAGATAGTCAGAGTAACTCTACCCCTTTAAAGAATTCCATTAAAACACATGCACTTGATTGACCCCTAGATTATGAAGACCTTAACAGGCACATCAAAGAAATATCAGTATTAAAAAATACACTGTCTGAGGAAGGAAACACAAACATGACTGTACCTGTATGAAGTAATGACTTAATGTCCTGAACATTAGTGTTGGGAGGAAATCCTGTATGCTGGGTGTGGGTGTCTTCAAGTTACCAGGTGTAGGAATTTCAAATCCATCGGCTATGCTGATTTTCATAATGAACCATCAAAACTATTGGCAGCCACCAATATTCCTGACTATATTTTATTTATAGCCTACTGTAGTTGGAGGTTTTAATAGGTGTGATATCTGGAATAATCATGCAGCTTTAACACATTTATTTTTGATTAATTACTGAAAAAAACTATTTTTAAATGACAAAATTACCCGAACATCTATTTTCTTGCATTATTTTCTAATCCGGATGAATACAATATGTACATTAGATGTATTCCTACAATCTGTAATCCAGCATTTTATTTAGCTAGTAACATTAGGTAATACAGCTTTAACAATAAAATAAATTATCAACTTAATCCAGTTAGAAGAGATATTTGGATAATCGTGTTTCATCCAGTTACGGGTATTGTAGGATCCCCGTGACACCATGTCACATCGAAGTAAAGTTGGTATATCAACAGTATCCAATACAGCTCGTGAGAAATACCCACCGATTACATTTGGGTCATTGCTTGTTTTATTTACTTCCATCCAAATGATATGACGAGAAAACCCGTCGATACATCCATTTATGCATATTCCATATGGCTTTAGCTTATCATAAGAATCCAAATGCCTTACGAAGTTCGGTCCTCTTGATATATATATTCTCTTCTCTTAAGCCTCCTTCTCTTTCGTAGGGATACACCATGGGGTCCAGTCTTTGTAAAAGAATTCTAACGAGTTCCTTCTGAAGGACAAACCCAGACTGAACACATTTCAGGTGCATCCATCTGTAACTATGAAGTTGATTCGATGTCCTCAGCTCATTCAAAAAAAAAAAAAAAGAGCTACACCAGCTATATCCGAATAATGTTTACACCTATACAGTCCCATTTTTAATGGACGCATGGACATACGTATGCCAAGCTTTGCTGAAAGAAAGTGCAATATTTCAGCATAAGCCATGCCAAACATAAAATATGCCTGAATAAGATGTGTTTTGCGAGTCTCCATGTTGTTTATTCCAGCCGTATGCGCACGCATGTTAATATCTCGTGCGCACGAAATAATTATCTCAGGTTCAGGCACGTCCACCACGGACATCAAATTCCGATTTGAGCTTACGATGAGACAGGAGGTTTCTACCTGCGCTCCGGTGAAGCGGTCAATCATACCAACCGCTCCTGTCGAGCCGGAAAAAGGACCTGTTGTTGTTGCGGCACGGACAAGCCGCTGAGCCGACAAGTTACACACACCCCCCCCCCCCCCCCCCAGCCCAGCCGGAAGACCCTTGGAATCTTCAACTTAGGAAAATCAAGGCCAGCTTCCGGCATTGCATGCAGGGGGACACCACGGACCCCGGCAAGCTGATGGGGAAGTTCTTGAACCAGGCCTGGACTCCACTGCAGGATGGTACCCAGTTCGAGCTTCACCACCTCCGGACCAAGTATGGACATTCGGGACTCGTAGTGACCCACTGGCGCCGAGACTGCTATCGACAAGGGATCCTGTTACGCGAGATGGATAGCCAGACCATACGCAGGATCCTCAATGCTATCTTCGGCGCCGGCTACCACCAGGTCATCCCAGCTATCATGGACAGGAAGCACGAAATCCCGAACTTGACCGCCTCACCCCTCATCAGCTCGCCGTAGGCGCCAACCTCTCTTAGGACAGGTAACCTCCTTTTTGGGGCCTAGTTGGACTTTAAGCTTTTTGGCCGTGGTTCAAAATGTTTGTTTATTATTTTGTAAACAGTCCAACGCACTTTATTTTGGCGCTCATTCAATTGCTCAAATTACCTTAAAACCTTTTAGGCCGAGCAAACAAAACTATTTTTGGAGTTAATTTCTTAGTCCAGATATGAGTAGGATGCAGCAGGTTATTCTATTTAGGACTTTGGACCTACCGCTTAATTTACTATTCCAAATTCTGCCCACCTCAAACTTACGAAACAAACGAATTAAGGACCATGACAGAATAAAATTGGATTTTCTTCATTGCTTTATCCTATTAAACTCTGTATTTGATTATTCCTTTGTTAATCTGTTTAATATACTATTAAAAAAAAGTAGTGTTGGAAAAACAGAATAAAACAGATTTTCGTGGATTATTTCTTTCATAATAAACTGACAAGTAAATATTTTGTAAATATCTAATTTAGCATTTACTTGTTTGGGTTCTCATTGATGTACAAGGTGGTGTTTACTCTTGAAATTAAAAGAAATATGTCAGTAAACAGGTGATTTGTGACCTTTATTGGAACAGACTATAACAAATTTTGATCGATTTATATTGTGTGTTACTGTAATTTGTGGTAAAAATTTATGTTGATCGTCCCTTGCTTTAAATTGTATAGCCAATGTGTTGTACGTGCTAAGGTGTTGTTAGTTAAACATTAATTAATTAATTCATTTATTCAAATAATATTGGTCACTAATTACCTTCAATGTAACGGAAAGTGTGTCCAATATTTTGTTTTTAAAATAGACAACTGTAACAACAAATTAAAAAACGTTACACATGTTGAATAAAACCAGCATATTTAATGTTAAGTTTAGCACATATATACAAAGGCAGCCGCGAATATATAGCACTAGTAGTATGCAGTATATATACATAAACACATAACAATGTAGAGCAGGACACTTAGTTCGCATTAATCATATAAAAAGTTCATTTGCATACTTTTCGATATCATAGGAACGGTGTGGTAGACCTAAGTCTATTGTCTGTTTCTAGTATTAGCATCCGAAGTGTTGTGAGCTGGGATGTAGTGCACTCTGAGTATCTTGGTAGGTGAAACTACGCACACCAGCCACCGTGGTTTCCTGTCGGTAGTATGCTTCATTTATCACTAGGTCGTTCATTGGAGTGGCTGACGACATGTCGCTGGAAATGTTTAATATCACTTGTGGACTTCCAGGAGGTGATGTGTCTGAGCTTGTCACTGAAAGCGGCGAACTGCTGATGCTTGGATGGTGCGTTTTCAATGACTTTGGACCAGTACACGGGCAATCGGGCGACATAGAGTTACTTGGATAGTACTCGGGAACACACAAGGACTGCAACGTACAGTTTATCCCTGCAACTGTCGTGCTCTGTGAGCGAGGACACGAGCTTGCGGACAGTGGTTCACAAATCTGTCTGTTTACTGATGACGGGATTATCAGTGGAGTGGTCATTCCCTGGCCTGACAGTTCTACACCTCTCTGTGGCAATCCGCGTGATAGTGGCATCTCATCTGGCTGGTTGGTGGAAAGCAGGGGTGAAGAAAACATGGTGGACTGTGATAACTGGTATCTACAGCTAGCCAGTGGAAAGCTCGGTACGGCGTAAGGTCTATATGCTGGTGGCATGTAGTGCAAGCTTAAAAAACAAGAGTAAATTCTTAAGGTAATAATAATAATAATAATGTTTCGTCCATCCATAGCGTCGATCATCCAAAAAAAACAACCCACTGTTTACCAAAAGTATGTATTTTAAATGCACACCAACTCGACCAATGAATAGTTTCATTACCCTCCAGCAGACGGCATGGTTAAGTATTGCTTTTATATGTATATATTGACCAATATGATTACAAAAATAGAAAATTTGTTTTGTTTCGAAAACATTTTACCATTTGTTTTTTTACGTCAAGCCAAACTAGAATTACTGACCAAAACATCTGCATTTTTGTTGCTGATACGAGCTATGGTTTAATTTAATTTAATTTTCATAATTTTAAATCAGCAGTTACTCTTAAAATATTTGTTTTTAAAAACACCCACCTCAAGATTGCGAAATCAGATAATTAGTAAACAGAAATAGGATAACGAATATATTTTTAATCCATACAAAAAGTATGTAAAAATACGGACTCTTGTTTTTTACGTCTAGTTAGATGTAAGAAACCCTCACAAAGCAGTAACTCATACTAGTAATATTTACTTTGATGATGGTCGTCTGACGTTTGGTTCTGTCCAAGTGGTTTGAACTGAGGCGGAAAGCACGTGACCGTCCACTGGCTGCATGCCAGCTGGTTGGGTGTGCGGGCTTTGGTAGAGCTGATTCCTCATCCATGACACATAACCATCCTTGGACTGACGCTTGAACTTAGAGCGGCGGTTCTGGAACCAGATCTTTACAAACATAGGAAGGTCTGTGATAATGGCTTTTATAACAACAAATAATCCTAATAATAAGAGAGAGAGAGAGAGAGAGAGAGAGAGAGAGAGAGAGAGAGAGAGAGAGAGAGAGAGAGAGAGAGAGAGAGAGAGAGAGAGAGAGAGAGAGAGAGAGAGACAGACAGAGACAGACAGACAGACAGTGACAAAGAGAGAGGAAGACAAAGTGACCAAAATTGAGAATCAATGCCTGGGTGGGTCATTATCAGATAAAGTCCCAGATCTCTGTCGCCACAAGATTTTCATGGTTTGTAACTAAGTAGTAATTTACAATATAAATTCATTATGGAATGGAAAACCTGATAAAATTAAGCGTAATGAAATGTCACAAAATATGAAAGATGGTGGTATTAAAGTTACATTAATAGAAGAATTTATTAAAGACAAAAAATTGCTTGGGTTAGAAGATTAGTTAACACCGATTCATAATGGAAGGGATTGATTATTCATGGGTATACATTTTTAGGTAATATAATGGTTTTTGACTCTGAAGGAATAGAAAAACACTGTCAATATATTTATAATTATTTCTGGAAAGAAATATTAATGGCGTGGGGAACATATCTTTAAAAATGCAAGTCAGACTCAGTGTTTGAAGAGATATTGTCAGAATATATTTGGAATAATAATGACATAAAAATAAATGGAAATTCAATATTCTATAGAGATTGGTTCGAAGAAGGGATAAAATTTATTAATGATTTATTTCACGATAGAGGTAAATTTTTAATTTATCATGAATTTAAGTTGGTTTTTAATATCAATGCTAATGTTTTAACTTTTCAAGGTGTAATTAATGCGGTAAAACAATATTTCAAATTGTGTAAAGTTGAACTGAAAAATAAGCTCCCGTCTCCTATATTGCCATATGTTAAATACAACAGTTAGAGGAAGTAAACATTCGGAACTTAAAATGGGAAAACATTTTTAACTACCTTTTCAGATTCTGATTGGAAAAATATAAATATAATTCCTTTATGCTGTACTGATAGTAGTGAATTGTGCTGGTTTCAGTTTAAAATAATACCTATTTATATAAAATTGGTTATATTTCTTGTTCGAAGTGTAATTTTTGTAATTTAGAACTTGGTACAATTATCCATTTATTTTGGGAATGCACTTTAGTCAACTCAATTTGGACTGATATTCAGAAATGGATTCATGTAAAAACGGGCAGCAACATTAAATGTAACAAAGAAAATGTAATTTTTGGTTTTAAAACCAGAAATAATGATCCCATTAATGCCATTGTACTTGTTACAAAACACTTAATATTTAAAAGTCATTTTAATGCGCATGTACCCAGTTTGAAATGGATCCAAAAAGATTTGACTGAATACTATTATGTGACTAAAGCAACAACTTTTTCCGCGTGCAATTATAAATTCACCAATTTTTTGTCAATTTGTCACAATTTATTTAAAACTTAGATTGTATTTCTTCTCTTCCTTTTGATACTTAGTATGTTCACGGTCTCCTTTTGACTTCCCCTGCGCGTGCTGTAACCTCACCGTGGTGCAGGGGTGTAACATTCTCTTTGAGAATGGCCAATACAGCACAAATAAATTTAGAGTAAAAGTCAGTATCTATCTGTGATATTTGTGTTTTTGCACGGTTCTTTACACTGTGTTTTTGTTTACATCTTGAATTTTTATATTGATGTTGATCATCACTTTATTTGCATTGGGGTGTCGTTAAACATTCATTCATTCATTCATTCATTATTTGCATTACCATAGTTTGACACCCAATAGCCGATGTATTTTTCGTGCTGGGGTGTCGTT
Source organism: Gigantopelta aegis (assembly GCF_016097555.1). NCBI lineage: Eukaryota > Metazoa > Mollusca > Gastropoda > Neomphalida > Peltospiridae > Gigantopelta > Gigantopelta aegis. The sequence continues at coordinate 53,640,103 of NC_054701.1, forward strand.
AAACATTCATTCATTCATTCATTCCTTTTGACTTTTTCATACATGTATGTTGGATTATTAGTCACATATATTTGATTTTCTAGCTAAATATCTCTTTAACTACTTTATTTTTCATGTAGTTAAATATCTCTTTGTCATATTCAGTGGATATCATGTCAGTAAAAAAGGGAATATTAAAAACATATATATAAATTAATTATTCTAACCAAGACATTGTTTCGCTGATCATGATTTGTTTTTTTACTAATGCTATCACGTGTTAGCAAATTCACCATGTTGCCATGATATATCGTCAAGGCTATTATCGATATAAATGGCTAATTGTCAAATGAATCAGTTACTGGTATTATCAAAAGTGTTGTTTTTTCATATTACAGCATGTAAACACCAATTTCATTTACTAAAAATATTTGGGAGACAAATGCTACTCTCTTGCCAAGTTTCATTGTTTAACCATGATGGCAAAGCAACTTCATATTCACGGAGATGCTTAACTCTCGGAATAAAATCGTTAACATTTCGACAAACAGAATAACAAATATTGAAACTTTACTGTTTTGTTTCTTCGAATACTATGTTTTGATGTTTTTAAAGCACTTCAATCAACTTTCTTATGACAAGCAAATTATCTTTGTGCATTCGAGATAAAGAGAAAGTGGGGCGGTAAAATACAGCAGTTACATGTGACATATTGCCATAAATACAGAAAAAGAGTGAATATTTGCCTTCACTTCTGGCCACTTTTACGGCGAATTTTACTAATTCACCAAACTCTGATAACACTCTGCCGACTCATACGTACTTTGTATATGGTCCTACTTGAACCCAAACCACGCATTTGAGGTTATGATTATCGTTCAGCATTTTACAGCTCTGTTCCCACCAACGTCTTAAAACGTTTCAGAATCGTTTTGGACACGTTTCAACAACTTGCAATGTTCGGTCGTTCCTATTACAGTGCTGTTACAACGTTGTTGAAATGTTTCAACCAAACAGCGTCCGAAAGGTATTGAATGTGAACGCCATATTATGTTGTAAATAAGGCGTTTGCACCTTGAAATCAACTATGACGTAATACTTAAAACGTATTGAGTGTCAATACTGAAACGCTTTCAAAGGGATATAAAAAGGCTAGTGGAAACAGCTAGTCGATATTGATTAAAACATTTTATGAAATAGTTTGGAGACGTTTCAGAAGTGTTTTTTCAGTGGGAGCACATCTTAACATATGATACATTCAAGCAGATTGTTATTGTTGACGAGAAGTCAATTCTGGTTAATGAAATGTATTGAATCGGTGATAATCGATTTTCTTCTCTCTTTGTTTTGTGGCCAACACGCAAGACTTCATTAATAATTTAAGTGCATATAATTACCGCTTTGGCATCGACTGAATGGATAAATAGGATCTCAGTAAGTGTGAGCTGCTCAAAGTGACCATTACATTGTGGTGTTAGACCTATAAAAAAAACTTTCCTTTGATATCTATGAAAAAAAATGAAAATGTTTGGAGTTTTTATCGACACCACTAGAGCACATTGATTTATTAATCATCGGCTATTGGATGTTAAACATTTGGTAATTTTGACTTAGAGAGGAAACCCGCTACATGTTTCCATTAATAACAAGGGATCTTTTATATGCACTATCCCACAGACAGGATAGCACATACCAGTCTTTGCACGTGGTGCACTGGCTGGAACGAATGATAGCCCGACGGGGATCGATCCCAAACCGACCGCTCATCAAGCGAGCGTTTTACCACTGAGCGTTTCGCCGCCCTTGATATCTATGAAGCATAAAAGTAAATCTACATTAACTTAGTCAGTTTTGAAGGAGGGAAGGAATGCTTTATTTAACGACGCACTCAGTACATTTTAAATACGGTTATATGGCATCGGGCATATATATATATATATATATATATATATATATATATATATATATATATATATATTTTAAAAAACAATTTAAAGAAATAATGATCCTTTTACATGTTTCAATGTTATCTTCAGAAAGGATCTGCTAAATAACTGCTAAATATGACGTCATACATATTATGACGTTACTGTAGTAGAGGGGGATTGATTTAATTACGTCATTGTTGCTTTTATCTAACGAAGAGCATTAAGAAGTGGACAAAACTTTCTAATAAAATACATTTCCTTTGTCTTTCTTTTCATTTCATCATTGGTATCTATGTGATAAAATGGGAAAATGGTGAATTTAATATCTTTTTGTGCCGCACATGTATTTAAATGTGAACTCAAGGGTATGCATCTTGTTTCAGGTTGTTTTATTTGCTGTTTGTGTACGCGTACTCTGGCTCTCAGCTGATTGGTATGACCAATGTATTGTTCTTTGCAACCTTGGCATGTAATTACATAAATAACATTGTATACCATATAACCTAGCACGGCGTATCTGTATGATTGTGTCAAATATACAAACACGTGACCAACGTCTCCGGGAACTCAACATGTATCTTAAAACGCGAGGTTATCCAAAACAGCTAATATCAGATAGTATCGAAAAGGCGGTAGTATTAGATAGAAAATATCTTTTAAAACCAAAACAAATCGTTTCAGCGAAAAGGCCGCTGGCATTTGTATCCACCCATAACCCGCAGAACCCCGATATATATAAAAAGATCTCGTCAGAATTGCACATTTTAAAACAAAATGAAAACATGTCATCCATACTAGACTCTATTTCAATTATAAATAGTAAGAGACAAAGCAAAAACTTGAAACAGATACTGACAAAAGCACGATTTGAATCTACAACAGTAGAACATAAATGCAGTGTCAAAAAGTGTAACCGAAGTAACTGTGGTACATGCCAACATATTTTAGAAGGCACACATATAGAATTCAACCACAAAGGTTTATTTTGGGTACACAGGGATATGGATTGTTCCGTTAACAATGTTATTTATGTAATTACATGCCAAGGTTGCAAAGAACAATACATTGGTCTCTCTCTCTCTCTCTCTCTCTCTCTCTCTCTCTCTCTCTCTCTCTCTCTCTCTCTCTCTCTCTCTCTCTCTCGCAACCACACAGAAAACAAGAGAGGAAGGGTTACATTTTCCGATTAGCAGCAAGAGATCTTTTATGAATGAATGAATGAATGAATGAATTAATTAATTAATGTTTAAGGACAACCGAGCATCAAGTCAACCAATACTTTAAACAAAAATAGTGACCGTTTATTTTTAAAAGTAAAAGCATGAATTTGGGACATCATCTGATAATAACCCGGGTTTGGGTTGAGCGTATATTTTGCTTATGAAATATTTGTAGGTGGGGGTATTTTGCTTATGAATATTTGTAGGTGGGGGTTTTCTATTCTTTTCGTGCTTGGTCTTTGATTTTTTACGTTTTGGTTAATTTCGTTATAAACACACGCTCTTACCGCAAGTCGTTCGCCGTTGATATCGAGTGTCTTGGTTAACTCCTCCATTGTGTACGTATCTGGGTACTGGGTGTGGCAAAACACCTTCTCCAAACAGGCCAGCTGAAGATATAGATGAATTAAAGCACATTTACAAAGTGAAAATATAAGTAGGCCCTACTAGATACTATACATGTCGCTCTCAAACGGGAGGTCTTTTCGTCTTCAGGGCCGTACCCTCCGGGGGGGCAGGGGGGGGGGAAGCTGCCCCCCCCCGAGAATCTTGTCCTTTTTTTTTTTTTTTTTATATATCTCCAGTAATAGCATAGAAATGTCAAGATTTAATCTTTATAGTATGTTAAAAATTATTTATAAAATTTAGTGCCCCCCCATGGATTTTGGTCAGGGTACGGCCCTGGTCTTTTAATCTACTTTTCTAAACCTTGCAGTTCGGCACCCACAATTCTTCTCTGTGATTTCTGCATCTGTGGAAGGTTCTGACTGGGGATTCGGAGAGTACAAACTTTACACTGGCTGGAACGATGAATAGCCCAATTGGCCCACCGACAAGACAAGACTTTATTTACACTCGGGCCGTTGCACAACGGCATAAAAGGAATATATACATAAACAGTTTGTTATATATACTAGACAAGATGGTTGACGGTAAATACAGTAATTACCATACATACACACATACGCATATAATCACCCATATCAATATATTATGTAATAATACAGATATTTAATACAGATATGCGGGCATCCAAGTACTTATAAACGAATAGATTGGTAATATTTTATTAAATATATTTGGTTTTGATGGTGTTTGTAGTCAAGGGCGCTTGAATTCATTAATTATTATATTTATGAAACATGCTCATTTCTTTAGGGTACTAATTCGTTTATTCTCCAATAGTTCTCTAAATGTGTAAGTACTTGGTCGCGTATAATAATATGGGTGTAGAAACTGACTCTTGAAAAATGGCAAATGAAAAGATAATGGAACATAATGTACGTATTCTATCTTCTAAACCAAACAACTTTCGGTTGGGTCAAAGTTCGAGGTGCACCCAACTTTTGATAGAGAAGTGAACATCACAAGTCCTGTGATTGGTGATAAATGTGAGTGTGTTGGATGTAAAAAGAAATAGTTTCATCTGGGCAAATAATGTATGCAATTTTATTTCATCTAGTACCACTGTGTCAAGTAGCCTTGTGCTTGAGACATGTATGGGGTACCTGTACAACAAAGTACTTGAATTTTGTGCGGAACTAGGGTGGTAATAGACGGTACCCGTTATCTCAGAAATGAGCAGCGTGACCCCATTTTTTCTGATCCACTTTAAGGGTGAGGAGTGGTTTGTTTATATTCGTGGCGTTTATGTCGGTTGATACACTGCAGAGTTTTAGCTACATGTCACTATTGTCGTCTGTGGGATTTGATTTGGTAGTATACACCCTATAGCACATAATAAAAAATATTATGATTTTGTCATTTTATTTAATTAAACTATACTGGTTGATTAATTAGCAGCCACTCGACCATGCAAGTTCACAATGACCGAGACAATAATCACTGTACATGGCTCTGAATGGAGTTTGAATCAAAGTTAGCACTGAGGAAAAGTTGGTTTTGGCCTATAATTCATACTGTAAAGATTTCAAGAATTTCTTTTTACATGGTATTTGAATTGACATATACAACTGCTCTTAAATATGGTATTATATATAGGCAACCTGAACTAAGATTTTAATGTGCCGATAGTGGGTTAATGTCTTTAGTTTCTATTAACATAAAAAAATAACTATTATTTTTTTATGTATGAAATTCAAAAAATTCAAATTTGTAAAAAGAACTTGATTTTTATTGTCATTTTGACATATTAATAGGGTGTTAAGTTATATTTCAGACAGATTTGAAGAAAAACTTTACCAAAAACATAATTAAATTTGTTGTCACTATTGTGCCTTCTGTTCTTATTTATACATAACAATAAGCTTGTTAAACATATATTTAGATCTTTAGATCAATTTTTTTTAAATAATCACTTAGTTTGCTCTCATGAAGATTATTTTAAGTTTATACTAGATTCAGAACCATTTTTTTCAGATTTGATTATCTCCCTTGGAGTAAGTTGATAATTTATTGTTAAAGCTGTATTACCCAATGTTACTAGCTAAATAAAATGCTGGATTACAGATTGTAGGAATACATCCAATACACATATTGTATTCATCTGGATTAGAAAATATTGCAAGAAAATAGATGTTCGAGTAATTATGTCATTTAAAAATAGTGTTTGTTTTCAATAATTAATCAAAAATAAATGTGTGAAAGCTGGATGATAATTCCAGATATCACAAATATTAAAACTTCCAACTACAGTAGGCCAAAAATAAAATATAGTCAGAAATATTGGTGGCTGCCAATGGTTTTGATGGTTCATTATGAAAATCAGCATGGCTGATGGATTTGAAATGCCCACACCTGGTAACTTCAAACACACCAAGCATACAGGATTGCCTTCCAACACTAATGTTCAAGATATTAAGTGATTACTTCATACAGGTACAGTCATGTTGGCGTTTCCTTCATCAGATAGTGTATTTGTTTTAATACTGATATTTCTTTGATGTGCCGTTAAGGTCTTCATAATCTTGGGGTCAGTCAAGTGCATGTGTTCTTTGTGCTAATTCAAGGTTCAGGTTTAGTACTAACCTGTACATCAGTGTACTTGATTCTGTTTCTCATCACCTTCTTTGTCCGTAGCTTGGGCGTCTTTTGTGACACAGAATTTGATTTCACTTTCATTGTGTATCCCTTGAAATAAACAAACAAATTAGATATAAATATGATTACAAGTGTGTGACAGTTTCAAACATAAATAGGATTGTCCCGATCGGCTTGGGATATTAATTGATTTTGGGGCGGCTATAGCTATGCAGACACACAAAGAGTTATTTGGTTTCAGTCTTAAATTTGTAGAGAGAGAGAGAGAGAGAGAGAGAGAGAGAGAGAGAGAGAGAGAGAGAGAGAGAGAGAGAGAGAGCACAATGTTGCCTACATACATGTATGATTTACCTGCATGAATCCCAGTTTATCACATGACATGACTAAAAACAAAATCCAAAGAAACAAATGCATATTATTAGGCCTATTACAGAATTATTTACAGTAATAAAGCAGGACGGTTATCCCACAGTACCCTGTGATCTTAATAAAACAGGGACGTATTTCCTTTGTGTCTAGACACCTTAACTGGTGAACATCCAAAATATACACCTGTCAATTAGGAATCACAGGTACAGGCCACAGAAAGAAAATACCAATTAACTAGGAAAACACTCCGATTATCATTTCAGTACGTGGGTTGACATATGGACAAAACAGACCGGCCTCGGTGTGGTCGTGGTTAAGCCATCTGACTACAGGCTGGTAGGTACATGGTTCACAGCCCGGTACCTACTCCAACCCAGAGCGAGTTCATGAGGGCTTAATGGGTAGGTGTATTACCATTACACCCTCTCTCTCAATAACCACTAACCAACTAATAACTAAACCACTGTCCTGGACAGACAGCCCAGATAGCTGATGCCTGTACCCAGGAGAGCGTGCTTGAACCGTAATTGATATAAGCACGAAAATAAAGTTAAAATAAAAGGATAAAACATAATACAGTTATTTCGACACTTTGACAATGGTGGTTTATTTTGTATTGACAAATAATATATACTTATTACTGGCTTATTGGGATGGATATTATGACAGACCATTGCAATGCATCCGCAAAAATCAGGTACGTTTTGTTTCTTCAGTTCTAAGACTAATTCCTGACGTGACGCGTTAAGCATACGTAACCACCGGCTCGCCAGAGGGCGTATTCACTGGGATGGTAGAAAATGGCTGCGCCAGTTATATATAATAGCCGTCACATTTAACCGTTTTATTAATTAACTATACGATTATACTTGTTGATATTAAACAATAATGTGCATTATATATCGTTGAATATGCATACCAGTCCAAAAGCCTTGCTTATGCATTCCTTTAAAGATATTTCAAATCTCATATACTCAATCTCATATGTTTCTACGAGGCAGACATCGGTTCTATGGCTACGGTGGTTTAAAACCTGAATATATAACCGTAGATTTTGCGATCGTACAAAAGAAAAGGATCCACAATTCTCTTCATATGCTTTTACATGTAACATTTATGTGACCCATTCATGACATTAATATACCTACCGATGTCGTTTTAATCAAGTATAAACAATGTAGACAAACTATTCTTAGTTTTCGCTGCGAATTGTTTCTTTACACTGGCACCCCAAAAGTGCTTCTCTAATAGTAATGTAAGTGTAATGCAGAACGGTAGCCGGTCTTAATGTGGGTATCAGCTAACGTCCGCGAACTATTTGATTTGTTCCCAACGTAGCCATTTGGTTTACCGTGAAGCGCTCGGTCTGGTTGAACGCAGTCCAGACGTTTCCTTCCCGATTCAGTTCATCACAAATCAGTTCGACCCAACCGACGAAATAGTGCAAATGTGGCAATGTACCTAAATAAAAATAACATTGGTCTCTAGTTTGTCACTTTATTACTAACCTGCACTATCTGCTAATAAAGTGGGGGTTTTAGGGGTTTTTTGTTGATGATTTTTGGTGTGTGTGTGTGTGTGTGTGTGTGTGTGGTGTGTGTGTGGTGTGTGTGTGTGTTGTGTGTGTGTGTGTGGTGTGTGTGTGTTGTGTGGTGTGTGTGTGTGTGTGTGTGTGTGTGTTGTGTGTGTGTGTGTGTGTGGTGTGTGTGTGTGTGTGGGGGTAATGCTGTTTACATATTTTGTGCATTTTTCCAAAAAGGTTTTACTTTTCTTCTTACGTCAAACAAAAATTATATGAAATTATTTACACAAAAAAACCCTACATTTTTATAGGATGGCAGGCCCGTAGCCAGCATTTCGAGTGGTGGGAGGGTTCGACTAGGTATTTGCCGGGGCCTTTTGGATATGAAGTTGCTTGGGAGCGTGAAGCGCCCGAACTTTGTATGGGGTTCCAGGGGACTGCCTTCCCGGAAAAGTTTAAATCTCCGAAAGCCTAAAACGCGTTTTTCTGGCATCTGGTACTTAAAAATTTATATTTTAAAACAACGATTTTTGACTATTTTGTAGATTGTATTTTTGTTATTAATGTTATTTAAAAAAAAAAAAAATCCAAGATAATGAAATTATAGCACACAACAGGAGGTACTGACCTGGGGTACTGACCCGAGGTATATGTTAAATATTTTATGCAATTGCTTATCATAACCTTAGTAACAGAAAATATACGTGTACCTCAGAAAAAGATAATTAGACCGCCCTACGATGGATTATTCACAGATGCCACCCTGATTAACACTGTTGTTCTTTTTGTCTTACTCTATGCAGACGACACAGTGCTTTTTGCAGATAATTTTGAAGATATGCAAACATTACTAAATACTATTAATTCATATTGTACAGAATGGAAACTAACTGTCAATTGTAAAAAGACAAAAGTTTTAATTTTTAGTGGCAACAAGAAGGACTACAACAAAGTGTTTTATTTGGGAAAGTCTAGACTTGACAAAGTAGATACTTATAAATACCTTGGTGTTGTATTCCATAAATTAAATAAATTTACTAATGCAAGAAAAATGTTGTACGAACAAGCAAATAAAGCTATGTACTTCGTTCTGAAACAAGTAAAACGCTGTAATACATCTATTCACTGTCAGCTAAAGTTATTTGATTGCATGGTTATACCAGTCCTTTTATATGGATGCGAAACATGGGGTTTCGAAAGTTTAGCTTCATAGATAAACTGTATAATACATTTTTAAACTACTGTTACCAGTGAGGAATTCTGCACCGCTGTACATGTTGTATGGAGAACTTGGACGTTTCCCGGTAACTATAACTGTAAAGCTAAGGATGATTACCTTTTGGTTCAGACTAATTACAGGGAAGCAGTCCAAGTTATCATTATTTGTTTATAGATTGTTGTTGAATGACTACAATAATAATATTTACAAACATAAATGGATAGATTTTGTATGAACCAATATTGGATAACATTGGTTGTACATATATATGGATGTCACAATGGAATAAAATTGCAAGTGCTACACTTTTTAAAGAATTTATTTCTTTAAGATTTACAGATCAATTCCTACAAACATGGTACAGTCATATCGATAATTCTGGAAAAGCTTCAAATTATAAACTGTATTACATTACTGTAATATGAGACATATTTAACATCCCCTGAGAAAAAAACATTGGTGTCCATTATTACGTTTTAGACTCTCAAACCATAATCTCCTCCATTGAAACAGGTAGATGGACACGAATACCACTACATGATAGAATATGTCCCCTCTGCAACAGTGACGACATCGGAGGCGAGTTCCACTATATACTGAAATGCCCCCTTTTTTTTAAAAGAATCCAGAACTATTTACTTACCACAATACTTTCAATCAAAACCTAATACATTTAAAGTTTATAATATTTTCAACAGCAAGAAAACCTGTGTCTTTCGTAAATTGTCAATTTTCTGTAAATTTATAATGAATACTAAAGTCCCCCGGCTAAAATACCTATATGAATATGTATGTATGTATGTATGTATGTATGTATATTTTTATTATTAATATTATTATTATTAATTATTATTATTTATGTGAAATACTTATATATTTGCCACCATGTCAAAATATATGTATAATTGTATTATGTACCTCATATGCCGTGGTTTACGGCCTGAGAGTAACTAAAGTTCAGTTCAGTTCTGTCAATCTATTTCTATGGACGTCCGAATGAGTCCCCTGTCCTTATTTTACATGCACAGCATATATGATTATATTCGGTCAGGATTAAACGACGTTCAAGTGCATATTACATCTCTAAAATAATATCTATTGAATATGAAATGTGTAGTGGACATTGTTTTGAATAATAGTAATAATAATCAACAAAGAAAACACCTCGAAATGTTATCAAATTTACCCCACCCTATCAATGTACAAACAATGACTATGTTTGCTATAATATGGTCTACATGTGACAAAAGGGTTAAAATGTATTTTAATGGTGTTATGTTTTTTACGTGTATTATTAATATGGAATTTGTGGACGACCACACAACGTTTCCAGTTATTTTTCTTCAATATTGATCATGCAGAAGTTATCTGGATGTTCCGCTTCAAAATATATACACATCAAAAAGGTTTGAGTATTACAGTATACTCAAGTAAACTAAAATTAAAACTAAAAATCTCACTATATATTGAATTTAATGTTTATATTTTAATGATATATAATATATACATACACACATATACATTAGGTCAATAATAACAAGAAAAACATCGTTATTTTTACACTACGCGAGATGGTTGCTTATCCACGCCAAAACCCATACTGCGAGGATATGTGATCTGAAAATTATCACGCTACTTCGATTGCATTGGAGATCTACAGAAACCATAAAAGTGATATTCGGTGAAAAGTTATATTTTCACTGTATTTTAGCTACTGTGAAACTATAGAAATCGTATATACCTTTTGTGGGGTAAAAGTTAATGAGTAAATTATCTGTCGTATTTACGTTTCATGATTACCAATGCATCTGATCATATTTGAAAAATAAAAATGAGTGCACGACTGTGTATTAACAATTAAATATTAACTAACGGCGTCTAGTGGGTCTGGAGTATATTAATGCGACTCTTAGTCTAGTGAATGTCAAAAGAGACCCGCAGCCACCACATAGGCTATTCGTATGGATTACCAATTAGTAAGGGATTATTAACAGATGTGTTATCGACGGGCGTGCGTGTCCTGGTTGAAGTTCATGGGTGTTTATTTATTTTTAAAATTATTATTAAAAAAAAATTCTAAATATTTATTCCAGTGCCTCATTTACATGACAGAAAACTCATGCTAAGGACAAAACATGAGTCGTGGACAGCACCAGTACATGAAAGTAAAGTTTGTTTTATTTAACGACGCCACTAGAGCACATTGATTTTTTTATCTTATCATCGGCTATTGGACGTCAAACATATGGTCATTCTGACACTGGTTTTTTTAGAGGAAACTCGCTGTCGCCACATAAGCTACTCGTTTACGACAGGCAGCAATGGATCTTTTATTTGCGCTTCCCACAGGCAGGATAGCACAAACCATGGCCTTTGTTGAACCAGTTATGGATCACTGGTCGGTGCAGTGGTTTACCACTGAGCCTCACTCGGGGTTTGGAGTCGGTATCTGGATTAAAAATTCCATGCCTCAACTGGGATCCGAACCCAGTACCTACCAGCCTAACCACGACGCCACCGAGGCCGGTGCACCAGTACATGACATAATTATTATATTTTAAGTAAACATATGTAAACTATATATATAGATAGATAGATAGATAGATAGATAGATAGATATAGCCTCGGCCAGCTCTTCTGTCCAGGACAGGATTCACAGAAGAGGGTGGGAAGCTAAAATACTGAGGGCCAGTTTTCCGTCTGCAGCAGAATGGGATACAGTAATTAATTTATTATCACACATTTACATACTCGTACATACAGTAAACACAGATTTTAACTTACCGATATATGATCCAAAAACTCTTGTAAACTGCACTAATCGTAACTGATGTTGTTTTCCTCGCAACTTACCATTAACAATAAAACCCCAAAACAACGTCGTGGCTTATTTAAAAGGTAACCATAAAAAACCCGGTACTTACATGAAGGTAATCAGTGCTGTGATTGATGTCCGAAAACATGTTTGGCTACCAATTAAAATAGTTGTTAAACAAGCTATCTACAGGCATGGTTGTGAGAGGGCCTCTGGTCGTCCACCCGGTCTTAATCTACATATCAATTAGTTATAACTACACTCGCGACTTCAAAGTCGTTATTTCTTAAATGGACATTCCCGAGTTTGCTGCATTGTAAGATGTTTCTGACTAATAAAATATTTCTACGATTTTACTTACATATTAAATATATATTCTTGTTTAGAATATCGGTGTCTGCATATTCAATGTGTTTCTGGTCGTCTTAATATTTGCAAGAACCCCAAACTGGATTTTGCCTTCAAATAATTTCGTACGTACGAAAAAAAAAATTATTTTAGGAAATAAAATGAAATTTAACCTAGTACAAATATTAGAACGATCAGAAATACGTTTAATAATACAGCCAGTAATATTTTATACAGAAAAATTTGTTTTGTAATTACAATCGTTAAAAAGTCTCTGTTAGTCGATAACATCTTAAAATTTACAGCAAAATCAGGAATGTCCGTTTAAACAATGATTTTTGTTTTCTTTTGTATGAAAATTGTAGAGCCAACCCCCCCCCCCCCCAAAAGCAACAAAAACAACAACATACACATAAAAATGGTTTTGTTTAACGACACCACATTTTAATAGAACACATTGCATGTCAAACATTTGGTAATTTTTACATATAGTCTTACAGAGGAAGCCCGCTACATTTGGTAATTTTTACATATAGTCTTACAGAGGAATCCCGCTACATTTTTCCATTAGTTGCAAGGGATCTTTTATATGCAGCATCCCACAGAGAGGATAGCACATACCATGGCTTTGATATACCAGTCGTGGTGCACTGGCTGGAACGATATATAGCCCAATAGGCCCACCAATAGGGATCGATCCGAGACCGACCGCACATCAAGCGAACACTTTACCACTGGGCTACGTCCTGCCCCACATTTAATTTCATTTCAACTTATTTTTTAGGGGGTGGAACGTAGCTCAGTGGTACAGCGCGATCGATCTAGGATCGATTTCAGTCGGTGGACCCACTGGCCAATTTCTCGTTCCAGCCAGTGCTCCACAAATGGTGTAAGAAATGCCATGTAATGTACCATCCTGTCTGTGGGATGGTGCATATAAAAGAAACTTTGTTGCTAATCGAAAAGTGTAGCCCATGAAGTGGCGACAGCGGGTTTCCGTTCTCAATGTCCGACGCCGTATAACCGTAAATAAAATGTGTTGAGTGTGTTGTTAAATAAAACGTTTCCTTCTTTCCTTCCTTCAACTGATTTTCGTGCTTATATCCACTTAAGGTTCAAGCACACTGTCCTGGACACACATCTCAGCTGTCTGAAGGTTTTGTGGTATTACACATATCCATTGAGTCGTTAAAACTCTCGCAGGGTGGGAGCCGGTACCGGTCTGCGAACCAGTACTTACCAGCCGATGGCTTAACCATGACACCACTGAGGCCGGTACCTGCCCCACATACACATACTAATTTCCCGTAAAAACAAGAACGTGAGTCATTTGTGGTCATTTGTTCATACTTTTAAAACTAAAATGTGTTGCATATTTGTCAGATAACCGTTACCAAATCTCTTTGCCGATTCACAGTTTGCATATGATTTTTTTATTATTATTATTATTTTTTTTTTGTTCATACCCAGAGGAACGTAAAAGAAATAACAGACAATCCTATATATATATATATATATATATATATATATATATATATAATAATAATAATAAAATAAATAAAATAAAATAAAATAAAATAAATAGTTTTCTTTAATATCCAATAAGGAACTCGATAAAAGGAAAATATTTAGTGCGCGCGAATAAAATTAGAGATCAGTTACTGCAGGGATTGCCAGGGAAATAGTTATCTTAGAAACAACTTGCATGTCTTTAAATGTAAATGGTTATATTTTTGTACATATTTTATATTTATATATATATGTTGTATTAAGTTATGTATTAAGATGATGAGTTGTAAAACTTACGCAAAAAACAACAACAAAATAACAACAACAAAAAACAGAACAAAACATACACACCCTAAAAAAAACCCAACCCAAAACCAAACGTAAATTAAAAAAACAAAAAACATTTTATAAAAATAATAAAATGGTCAATGTCGCCCTCTATAGACTCGTCAACTGCTTGGTCTCAATGTTAGATCAGTGCTTTGATGTGGATAACTGTCAGTAGATTAAGTTGTGTATGTACCTGGCTAGTAACCAATATAAATAGAAGAATGGGAGAACGGGGTAAAATATAAAAAGTATTTACAAGTATCATGGAAAGGCCTATTAATACAAGTATTTTATTCCATCAGCACAGCGCTAGCCTTTATCCGTTATCGGTCTAGGATCGATTCCCATTGGTTGGCCGATTGGACTATTTTCTGTTCCAGGCAGGGAGGTCCTTAACCATATGTCAAACGCCTTCTAACAGTAAATAAAAAGTGTGCCATTTATTCTGGGGGTTTTAAAACAATAAAATGTGTTGTAATCAGGTATGTTTGTACCCTCGGAATATAAGCACGTCAATATATACCAAACAAAGAAGGAAACGTTAGTTTAATGATGTGAAGGTAAGGCCAATCTGAATGAAATCAGCTCTACTGGTTTAGTGGAGCTGATTTTAATCAAATTGGTTTAAACAATATTTATTTGACAAAAACATATTGGGATTGATCAACAGGTTTAGGCTATATTAAAACCTCTCCCTGCATTTTACCAACCAACGAACCAAAACTTTGCTAACGTGCCTATATCCACTGAAGGTTCAGGCACGTGCATCCCGATCGCTACCTCCAACAAATGTCGGTTGTATCGATCGGGGCAGAAAGGGGGTTGTTTGAATATTGGGGGCAATTTAGATTGCTGTACATTTTAAATGGGGGAAGGTAGATTATTTAATATGTTTGCGTCTGTCCAAAAAAACCCAAACCAACAACATTAGTTAATTATTGATGCGTTTTAGAGCGGGCATTTGGTCCAAAAGGAAAACTATTTTTTTAACTTAATTTGATTATTTACAATTAAACTTCACTATTAACTATACCCTTTAGGTTTTTAAGGTCAGCAAACGATTGAAAATAACCGCAATCCAAGGTCCAGAGGTTAAAAGTAACAAAGGTATGTTGTTAAGACATCCGCCGCTGACCCCGCAAGTTTGTAAACGCTTTAGTGTTTAAGAATCCAGAAACGACTGGAGTAGAAGAAACGTCCAGCCAGCCGCCATGAGCATTGCTAGTCAGAAGACTAGGTAGCTTGATTAAAACCTAATAGTAAAAATATGCATATAATACATTAGTTAAAATATAAACATGCCTGTATTTATGTTAAAATAGCTTAGTAAAATAAATTAAACAAGCAACTAAGACACAAATACAGGACCCCTGCCAGAGAGTATAATTTTGTATCGTCGGGCATGCTATTATACATAATTAGTCTAAGTAGTATTAGGGCCTGCCGGGTGCCATGACCTACTTTCCCGTGACCACGTGACCTTGATAGGAGATAATGGCCTTGGTGCAGGTGTGCGACCTTGGTAGGAGACAGTGGCCTTGGTGCAGGTGTGCGACCTTGGTAGGAGACAGTGGCCTTGGTGCAGGTGTGCGACTTGGTAGGTGACAATGGCCTTGGTGCAGGTGTGTGACCTTGGTAGGAGACAATGGCCATGGAAAGGCCTTAGTCTACTTGGACTGGTCCCAATGTCCTTGAACTGACATTGGGATGCCTCCCTCGTGTATGAAAAGGGTGCTTTTTGGCTTCATTGTATAACACCTATTGTGTTGTTGTTTTTGTGTTTACAGTGGACACACACGTGGGTGTTTTTTCACAGTGCCTTTTTTTTTTTTTTTTTATTCTAGTTGACCTCAACACCAAAACTATTTCTCGTAAAAAAAATTGTAAGTAGCCGAAAACGCTACAGATGTTTGCAGATGGTACGGCCACCTTGTGTGTGTGCGTGTGTGCGTGTGTTATTGTTGTATCTTAAAAAATGTCCTTCACTGGTGAATTTGAAAGGATAGTCTGGCAACCTCGAGCCGTATCACTACTTTTTATACTGTGCCGAGCCTGGTGATCATATACAAATCATGAAAAGAACATACTCTGGAGAAAGTCACAGGACGTTGTAGGTGGAAGAATTAAATTAAATAGTTTTTAAAACTCGTCGTTTGAGGTGGGAAAAGTCAGCTCAGTGTGGATCGATGTCTAGAACTCTACGATGCCACGTGGTAAAAAGAAAAAGACGAACAGAACAAGCCCCCGGCACTCAATGTGGTCATGGTCTCCCCCACACAACAGGTGGTAGAGCAAGCCAAGGTCGATCTAAAACGAAAACATCAAGAACAACCAATTTGTACGGGTTGGAAAGGCCCGAAACGGCAGAAGCATTTCTAAAAAGACTATAAAAGGGGGCGTGACAGTTTCAACATCGTCCGCCTGTTACCGGCTACGGCCGGACTGGTGGTGCTCCCTTGCACCTGCCAGGACAGGCGCCACCCCCCCCCCCCCCCTCCTACCTTCCCCTATTCTCCTGTCCTGGACGGAGGCAAGCACCTGTTCCCAGGACAGGCGTGCGCTACAACAGCTTGCTCTGAACGTGCACGTTAAACATTTTATTCTATTATATTCAACATCGCCAGTTCACTTCAAGCACTTCAAGCACTTCAACAGTCAACATTATGAATCAGAATTGATGTATTCCTGAACATGTCATGAACAGAAGATCGTGTCTCGTATGTCCAACGACTTTCAAAACCATCAAACATGCTACGTCATTGGAAAAACTTCCATTCAACTCAACTCCAGGCTCCTATGGCTCCAGCTCCTAGGGATCCTATAGCTCCGGCTCCTATGGCTCCTACAGCGCCGGCTCCTATGGCTCCTATAGCTCCGGCTCCTGCTTTGGCTCCTATGACTCCTGCTATGGCTCCTATGGCTCCTGCTTTCCTAATCCATCCCTTCACCATGATCGTGTCGGGACCCACGTCATGTGGAAATACTTATTTGGTGTACACGTTGTTGAGGGACGGTAAATTCCACCCGCCGCCTCAACGCATCATCTGGCTCTATAAACGATGGCAACCCCTCTACGACATCATTGGGGCAACCGTTCGAGTGAAATTTGTTCAAGACATACCTGAGAATTTGGAAAAGGCTCGTTATTTGGATCCCAGAGTCAGACATCTCACTATGTCGGATGACCTGACGTGTATGGTCAATAAAGACCAAAGGATTACCGACCTGTTCACGGAAGGCAGTTACCACAGAAACCTATCCGTCATCGCCATCAACCAGAACCTCTATTACAATAAGGACCCGACACAGAGAAGAAACTGCCATTACCTGGCGCTGTTCAACAACCCCATCGACAAGCAGCAAGTTCTGACGTTGGTACGGCAGATGTATCCGGAAAACACTCGTCATATGATGCAAAGGTTTGAGGAAGCTATCCATAGGCCCTACGGACATCTCTTGGTGGACTTGAAACCGACCACGCCCGAACATTGGAGCCTTCGACCCAGTGGTTTAGAAACAGGCGTGACTGAACAGTATACAAGTACGAACGCAACGGCGAATGTCTTTACGTAATCATTTGTAGAAACCCTTTTTAACCCTTTGTATAAACACTTTTTTAAGTTCCTTGTAAATAAAGTTTATTTAACCATTAATTAGTATTTTTTATTTAATCATTTGTATAAACTTTTTTAACTTTAATTTTTTTTTTTTTTTTTTACATTTTTATTAACACTCTCCCCACCTATCTCGTTTTGAGCACAGTTTCTATCCCTAGTCAGAAATCGTGCTCGCAACGAGCGTGCTTGAACATTAAATTTATATAAGCACGTTAATTCCCGACATCTGACCTGACAGTCATTTGTGGGCATACATACACACATACGGTGAATGTTTCAGAAGAGTTGCAACTACCGTCGGAGAAAGAGCTCTTCGTGCAAATCATGCAAAGGGACGCATTCTTGAGAAAACTACCAGGCATACCCGCCTACGAAAGTGACTGCTGTTTTTATTTAACGACGCACTCAACACATTTTATTTACGGTTATATGGCGTCAGACATATGGTTAAGGACCACACAGATATTGAGAGAGGAAACCCGCTGTCGCCACTTCATGGGCTACTCTGTTCGATTAGCAGCAAGGGATCTTTTATATGCACCATCCCACAAACAAGATAGTACCTACCACAGCCTTTGTTACACCAGTTGTGGAGCACTGGCTGGAACGAGAAATAGCATAATGGGTCCACTGACGGGGATCGATCCTAGACCGACCGCGCATCAAGCGAACGCTTTACCACTGGGCTACGTCCTTCCTTCCTTCCTTCCTTCTTATCTGGAAAACGAAGGCGTACGTCTTATGGTGGAACGTCAATTCGACATCAATCGTGACTATTTCGAAAGCAAGAGGAAACGCTACGAAGAAAAAAAACATGTCCCAAGATGCCATCGAAAGAAACATGAAGACTTTACAATGGAAGTTATTTAAAGACACGTACTCTCGCTTCCTCACGTATATGCATTACTTTGACAAAGGTCCAAACACAAGGGAAATTCTAGTCGGTGGATCGTAACAGAAATATGAGACCACAGATTCGTTCTAAATTAAATCAGTATCGTTCCTGAATCAGCGAATATTTGGACGAAGTAGATGACGACGATACAGATGATGATGAGGACGAAGATGACGAAGAGAAATGAACACTAATACTATTCACATGTCGCCCTTAAGGCCTCTCGATGTAACCCAATGTCTGTCCATTATATATATATATATATATATATATATATATATATATATATATATATATATATATATATGTATGTATGTGTGTGTGTGTGTGTGTGTGTGTGTGTGTGTGTGTGTGTGTAGTTGTCTATAGTGATTGTAATTTAGAAATAAATGAAAAACAAAACCAAAATTTCGCTGGTCCACACAAGCCCTGCTCGAAACGATGGACGAATGGATGTAGGCACTGTGTTTTGTTTTCACTGCAATATACTGTCAATGATTTGAAAGTTTCAAATTTCGCTAAGGATATTGGGGAAAACATGCAAATGCATTGATTGCATATCAGTCATGCATAATTGTGGGGATGTACATAGTCTCATAGTTGCATAAATTTAGGATTTTAGATGTGCAAAAATTGCTGACACATATTTGGTATATATAAAGGTTGAGTAGTATATAACCCGCCCTGCAGGTTATATAGACTGCTTGTACAATGGTAAAAGGAGGCTGCTTGAAAAAAATCGTAATGATGATGATATCTGACCTTTTAGGCCTATACTCTTTCGTTTTGTGGTTTTCCATCCCGTACCACTCTGTCGTTGTTGTTGTATCTGAGCAAACTCGGAGGCTTCGAGTGCATGTTTAGAATCCTCCAATAAGAGTCTTCCAAAGTTAAACTATAAATGTGTCTATCCAAAAGACTGTCTACATACCAAATAAATTAGCTGTACACGATTTTAAAATTGTCCATTCGCGATACGTTTCTTTGTCTTTATTTTGCTTAAATACCTTTATGTGCGCTGGGTTTTATTTGGGAATTCATCCCACAGACAGAATAGCACATACCACAGCCTTTGATATACCAGTCATACTGCACAAGTTGGATATAGCCTAATGCGCCACCGGTGGGGACCGACCGCGCATCCGCTTTACAACTCTTCCATTTTAGGGGGTATGGGGCAATTAAAAAAATTTGTTGTTGAAAGTAGTTCTTTAAAATGTATTCCATCAGAAAAGCAAAAAATCGTTATAATTCTTGTCAGTGTCCGCGCAATCTGATTAAAATTAGCTCTACTGGGCCCGAGCTTATAAAACTTAATGTCTAGACTTTAATAAAGTCCAGACTTTAACGTAATGCTACTTGAATGGCGTTGCCATGACGTTAAAGTCTGGACTTTATTAAAGTCTAGACTTTAAGGTTTATAAGCACGGGACCTGGTCCGCGAGTGCGAGTGCGAATATTTTTTACATGCTCTCATATACCACTAGAGTTTCGAGCATGTCCGTCCCGGGGCCTGTCTCTGGATAGCCAGGGGCTTGTCCCGGGACAGAAAACAATTTATGGGGACATTTTTGAAATTTACATCTAAAAATTAAATAGTGGGCCTTTAAAATTTTGATGCGCATCTCTAATTAATATAATTAATAAAGAAAATTCTACTTATTAAATTTGGTCGCTAGATTAAATCGGGCGGTCAAAAAGAAATTAGATAAGATCGGTGGCCTGACTCGGGATGGAGAGAGGGGGGTAGAGTTGAAAATGGGCAGAATTTTGAATATAGCAATTAGTAAAAAAGTTATTAGAATTTTTTTAAAAAGCAGAAAAAAAAAGCTACAAACCAAAAAGTTAAATTAATTGACTGCTCGGTCGAAAATTTATATAATTTGGAGTATTTTAGGGCAGCCCAAAAATAAATAAGAGAAAGAAGAGAGGATCGGACTATTTAATAATATTTTTTTTAAAAGAAGTAATTTCGACATAAAATTTTGAACGAAGGTCTAAAAGTTTAAAGTCCGATCTATATGGTCCAGGCCAGGGGGGAGGGCAAGCTGGAGGTGGGCGGAATTTGGAATACGAATTTAGTAGTTAGGTCAAAGACCGAAAACCAAAATAGCTACAAAAATTTAAGTCCAAACAATAAAATTAGAGTGCTCGACCGAAAAGGTTTTAAGGTGATTTGAGTAATTTAGACGGCTGCCAAAATAGGCTGCGCCGGACTGTTTATCAAAAACACAAACATAAAATTTTGAATGCCGGCCATAACTTTTAACGTCCGACTAAGCCCTTGGAACGGTTGGCGCCTACGGAGAGGCGATGAGGGGCGTGGTTGACAAGTTCGGGATCTCGTCCTTCCGTTGCACGAGTGCAGGGATGACTTGACCATAGACGGCACCGACGACTGACTTGCAGATCCTATGGATGGTCTGGCTATCCATTTCCCGCAGCAGGATCGCTTGGCGGTAGAGGTCGTTGCGTCGTAAGGTCAAGATGAGTCCAGAATGTCCAGAATCCGTTCTGATGGTGTGGAGTTCGAAGTGACTTCCATCAGTCAACTGTTGCCAGGCCTGGTTGAAAAATTTCCCCATCAGCTTTTTCGGGTCCTGAGTGTCCCCCTGCACGCAGTGCCGAAAGGCTGGCTTGATCTTCCTAACTTGGAGACACCATTCAGCTTCCTGATGGACTGGAGGAGGAGGGGGGGGGGGGGGTACGAGCACGGACTGGCGGCTTCACCTTGTCTGGCTAGCTGGCTGGCTTGTGTTGTTGCCTTCCGCTTCGCAGTCAGCAACACAAGCCAGCCAGCCAGCCAGCCAGCCAGACAAGGTGAAGCCGCCAGTCCGTGCTCGTACCCTCCCCCCCCCCCCCCCCACCTCCTCCGGTCGGCCGTGACCCAGTGTACGTGACTCCTTCAAAACCCCGTAACTGGCTAAAAGGCCTACCCCAGGTGTGTGTGTGTGGGGGGGGGGGGGGGGCGGGCAGCTCGAGAGCGCAGACAGACACGTCTTTCCTCATAGCTCAAGTAACTCTGAGTGGTCCGTTGTTCCTACCATAACATGTCTTGTACAAATAGAGTTATTTCCCTTACATCATTTGAAGACTTAATTTTTATCGAGACTATCCTGTGTACAATGGCGGATGATTCAGACGAAAGTGTATTATTTGAAGTATGTTATTCGACTATTGTCAGATTAAGCTGATTTTCGTAAAATTAGTTTGTGTAATCATGCTTGCATTCCTTCTGTGAGTACTATAGCTACCCTTTATCTGGTTTAGAGGGGATCCGGTGTTGAGTGGTTGATTGGTAGGTAGTAAATTCATACCGGTCCGACTCCATCATTAGCATAGAGCAAGCATTTTTTTTAATACTTTTTTAAAAACTTTTTTTTATGTAAACTGAAGCAAATAGACCTAATTAGAAGGAAAATAAACAAAAAGTTTTAATTTTTCATAGAAAAACCTCTTTTTTTATAGTCGGAAAAATGACGATTTCACAGGTATTGCATAGGCTAATTTCAAGGTTTTGGCAAAAACGCGTCTTCACCTTATCACACTAAAACGAAGCAGTATAACAAAAACAAAAAAATATGATAATTTTATTTGTTATCTCATCAAACTATCCTCACAATTTCAATATGTTTAGTCACTCCCTGTATTTTTAGCTCCCTGTCAAACATGTGACCCGTCTGCCAAAATTGTGTATGTGAAATGTCGAAAAGTTAAAACTTCTTATAGTGTTGCTACATATTAATAATCAAATTATATATATTATTTCTACTAAGGATATATAAATAATTGGTGATAAAATTTACTAATACTCATACAAATTTACTAAACTGTTTATTTATTGGTATATATGTCTACGTAATGTGAAACCATACTATGGGACAAATCAAACATTTATGTATGTATTTATTGAGCTGAAAGACTTTCGCATCACCAACAGTACATGCATTTGCAATTCGGTTGCACACAGTAATTTATATATAGCTATTCACACACACACACACACACACACACACACACAAAACATGCATTAAACAAGACCGAATATGACAAATGTTTTGAAAGGTCACTAGCCACAGGGCTAGTGGGTTTGCAAAAACCACTAGCCCACCAGGAGAAAGCATTAGCCCAAATTCCTAATCAATTATAACTGGAATTTTTATATAATTTGTAACATTACAAATTTACAAATATAACAGTAAAATGAAACAAACAATTAAATCATGTTGTAACTTTCATTTTAGGCCAGACAAGCAAGAGCATAAAACACACAAGAATATAAACCATGTCATCAAATTTATCCAAAGGTCAAAAATAATTAATCAAGTTCCAACAACTCTTCCACATGGCCACCACAGGAATTCACAGTAGGAAGACTGTGTCCATTTACATGGTGTATACATTTTGCACACTCAATCTAGTGTTGAATACTTTCTTCTGGATCAAAACTTTCTATTTCAGGGCCAAGAAGCATAATGCACAGCAGAGACTGAAGAGTTTTCTGAGACATTCTATTTCTTTGCTTTGTTTTTAGCTGGTTCAGTTTGCTGAAAGACCGTTTACAAGCAGCAGTTGATTGTGAAAGCATCATGTTACAAGATTATGAATCGAGTTTTGATATCAGAATTATTTTAAAGTCGTAGTTATTATGACTTAAGACAACATTACAGGATGAACAAATAAAAATGGTTTCAAAGTTTAAAGTTTGTTTTGGTTAACGACACCACAAGAGCACACTGATTTATTAATCATCGGCTATTAGATTTCAGACGTGGTAATTTTGACATATAGTCTTAGAGAGGAAACCTGCTACATGTGTTTCCATTAGCAACAAGGGATCTTTTATATGCACTTTCCAACAGACAGGATAGCACATACACAGCCTTTAATATACCAGTTGTGGTGCACTGGCTGGAACGAGGAAATAGTTTCAATACCTAAATAAAACAAGCATGTTTTTAGTAGTAAACAGAAATGAAACAAGAATCACAGTTTTGCTAGTTGTATGTATGAACAATTGTTTTGTCATTTTAAATAATATGTTAAACTTTTTGTCTTGAACATTAAATATGATGATTATATTCCTGATGTTCGTATCTTAAATAGTTTGTTTGAAAAGCACCAATTTATATTTTGCAAAATACATACAAGTGCAGGTATAACAATGACAAACAAAATAATACAAGCTAATCATGAATATAGAAGTATGTTGTTTAATTATTAGTTGCTTGAGAAATTTGCAGTGAATCCCTCATGATCAATATCAAAATGTTCATATCAGTCTGTTACCAAAAATCATACGAGTATCTCACGATCAAGGAGTACGGTATGATAAAAGACATACATTTGGCCATGTTGGTGTATTACATATCAATTTCTGAAACACTATGCAACATGTTTTTGCCACACAGTGACCGTCACTCAATAATTTGTTAGTGTATGTATACAAATGCAATTTTTTTTACTAATATTGAAATTTTTGGCCAATTACTATATTGGATTTTAATTTATGTAAAAAAATCTACAATTTCTTTTGTTCACACTCGGTGTTCCAAAGACCCCCCCCCCCCCCCCCCCCCCCCCCCCCCCCCCCCCCCAAAAAAAACCAAAAACAAAAAATGGGCGAAAGAGAGAGAGAGAAAAAAAAAGGAGTACATTTTGAACCAAAGTGTGCAATTGTGTTCTACAACTGTATCACTGAAAACGTTTGGCTAATGGCTGTATATTATATTATTTTTATTTCTGTTGAACATTATACAAAAAAGTTTTGGTCCTCATTGGCTCAATATTTTTTCAATGTGATTTATTCTTCAAAAACAAACTAATTTGGTATTAATTAAACTTATAAAAGCTTTATTGAACGTCTCCCACGTTATTTATATATCATTTACGGAAGTATACAGCTATTATCAAGAAACACAACTACCATTAGTGGCGTGTACGTCCAGATAAGTTATGTCCCTTGCAAGGTATTCCAGAGAAGTTATGTCCCTTGCAAGGTATTTTTCCGGTCACCATAACTACTCGGTACCAACGTTTTATAAATAAACAAACTATGAATACGGTTGTTTTAAAATATGTCACTGGTGAATATCATTTGTTAAAAGTATTTCCCATCATATTATAAACATATGAAATTGCGTCTGGAAGTTTAAATGCCTTTAAAGTGTTTATCAATATTTGTAAAAAAAAAATCGTCAATATCTACTTCACACTAAAATGGCAGAGTCACGTGATTTAATACATTCATCACCCTAGTTTACATATTCGGCACACTTCCCATGATTACCCCAGTCGTTAATGTACGTAAGGCTGGAGAAAAATGCATGTAATCTGAGACGCGATTTTGTCAAAACGGAAAAATGCGTTTAGAGTAGCGGCCCTTTGCTTGCTCGTCGCTACCATCATCCAGGACCATGATCATCCATGGACGGCATGGTCATTGCTAGCCCGAGTACTCTGTCTGTAAGAGAGCTAGACGGACATTTGGACATAAATACGCTCTCATTACAGTCGGAGACCAAGCTATGTATTTTTTTTCCTGACAACCAAAAAATTGGCAAAGATTTCCGCTCTAATATCACAACAATCCTATGTTTGACTTTAAATACCTTTACATCGATCATTTTCGAGTTGATTGAATAAAAAAAATCCACATATTAATCACTAATACACATAGTACACACCCACATTCAGCTACGCTTCGTGACACTCCGTCACAAGAATTACAAAGCTCGGTGACCTATTTCATGACGTAGATCACGTGATCCCCTACGCCACGATATAGGTCGGCGAACTTAGAATTCTGCTGTCCAGAGTTTGCCGAAGCTTAGCTGAATGTGGGTGCTGTCAGATTTCTTTATGTAGTGTGTGTATTAGTGATTAATATATGGATTTTTTTTGTATCAATTAACTCAAAAATGATCGATGTAAAAGTATTTAAGGCATGAGTTCCTTATTTTCCCCATAACGATTTTAAAGAAATATTTGTTAGAATTAGTTTAGGGTTAGGGTTAGCGATAGTTATATAAAATATCTTTTAAAACAATTTGTTCTATAAAACCAACATAATGTTTGAGTTCAAATCCAGGCCTAGCACTACGTTGTTTGTAGTAGTGGGGAAAATACGGAACTCTTTTCGTATTTAATATCAAACATAGGATTGTTGTGATATTAGAGTGGAAATCTTTGCCAACTTTTTGGTTGTCAGGAATTGCCAAAAAAATACATAGCTTGGTCTCTGACTGTAATGAGAGCGTATATATGTCCAAATGTCCGTCTAGCTCTCTTACAGTCAGAGTACTCAGGCTAGGTCATTGCTAGCCCGAGTACTCTAACTGTCATCTTCATAAATCGGCTAATATTCGCTCCTTGTATTCAGCCTTGATACATGTCAAGAAATCGTGCCACAAAATGCTTATATTTCATTGGATGCGATGAGATCTGATTGCAACGAATCGCAAGGCTCCTTATAGATTCCCTTGTTATTGTAAACAAAGATGTCAGCGTCTGGCGGTTAATTTTTGATATTGCTTTCAAGATTGTCACATGTTACCGATGCTGTGATTGGTCAGCGATGTCATCGTGTAAGGGACATAATCGGTGTTACAAATTTTCTTCCAATAGAGGGCGCTAGTAGTGGATATGAGTAATCTTGACTACATGTATCAAGGCTGAATACGAGGAACGAATAGTAGCCTTGATTTATGAAGATGTCTAACTGTAAGAGAGCTAGACTGTCAGAATGACCATATGTTTGATGTCCAATAGCCGATGATAAGATAAAAAATCAATGTGCTCTAGTGGCGTCATTGAATAAAACAAACTTTACTTTACTTTACTTCTTGTTATTATATACAGAGACATATAACCTAATGTATATATATCATTAAAATATAAACATTAAATTCAGTATATAGTGAGATTTTTAGTTTTAGCTTACATGTAATATTCTAACCTTTTTATCTCCCTTAACTTGAATTTCCCATTTAGAGCCAGGTTTTATTTATGTATTAAAACGAGATCATTGTCGAGTCACTGTGTGTCTTTACTTGTCTGTTTTATACTCAAACGTTAATTATTTTAAATGTCAACGACTTATATATATGTGTTATGCTGTGCTCCAAATGTCTCGTGATAACGGATCCCTCGATAACGACGTCTCCAGTCGTAAATGTCGTTTCAATCAGGTCGGAAGTGTTTTTCACCAGTGCAGGATGAAAACATGTTTCTATTTTCATGTCTCGACTTTAGACGGCTTTAAAGACACAACTATTTACAAAACAGTATTTTTGGATTTACAAGGCAGTATATGTGACAAAAATGAATATTATTTAAACCAAAAGTAAGGTAGCCGATTGATAACTACTGGTATCACATTGAAGCCTAGCTGGTAAATATTATTGCAGTTAACGCAATTTAAATGCATATCTTAGCAGTGCCATTAAAATAGTAATTCACTTAATTTCGTTTAATAGAATTATTGGGTACGGAATTTGATAATGATAGTTAATAGTTCACTGTTTTAGTGGAACCAGATACAAACAGTAACTTGTAATGACTATTTAACAAGTAGGAATTACCCCTTCATGAGTTCATTCAAATGCAGTCCTAATAACAATTAACTACAAGTAAATCGTTTAATCCTGACCCAATATAATCGTATGCAGTGCATATATAAAATAATGACAGGGCACTCATTCGGACATCCATAAAAATAGATTGACGTAGAGGTGATCTAATTGCCTTGTGTTTATTTCAATAGTAGCAGATGACAATGTTTCGTGCAGCAGGTAAGTAAAGTGCCTTATGGAAAATAGTACTTTAAATTACATGGCATTTTTAATTGTTTATACTTACCGCAAACTGGCAAATTGAAAACATTGCATTATTCTTATCAATAAAAAATACTTCCATCAACACAAATTTCTGCATTTGACGTCATAGCTTCTCTTTGATGACGCACAATTGCTATCTAAAGATAGCGCAACAAAATACATATCACGTCATAATACATACCAAGACGATACTAACACATATAGGCCATGGGGAAGCCATGTGTCACACAGCATGCACGTGCATCTGGTAGGCAGAAGTCGATAATGACCAGTAGTAACAAACAGGGGTTTCCCCAGGGCCGTTAGGCATCGTGGCCCGACACGACTGGTCTGTAAAGTAAAATGGGTGGTATCTCAAATGCATGCAAAGACATGCAATTTGTGCAAACTGAAACAAACGAAACCCTTTAATCACGTATTTGAAACAGGTTGAATATATAACATTATTCAAAGTTGTTTTGTGTTGTTTTACATTTCAGGTTTATATTTTCAACTCTTGCATATTTATAGCAAACCAAAGGACACCGATTTATATTAGCACAGTGCAAAGTGACACTATTCACAATAGTTCCATTGTATATTTAAATCACATAATCTGATTTTCAGACATCTGCACACATATTTTCGAACAAGTGGTTGTGTAATATATTTTGTTTATTACCGTACCTTAAAAACAATTACATATGTGTATCTGCTAGATCTTTTCTCTTTAGAGTTATAACTCGCAGCAGAATAAATGTAGTATCAAAAGCTACTTTAACACATATTTAATAAGGTATACATGTTTGGTTGTAACATTTATAGCAGGGCAATTCCACGAAAAATGATCCCTTAATTAGGAGTGAAAAACTAAATTCCTGTTATGCCTATATTTTTCACATAGAATTATTTGTTAATAATCAATAAACCATAAAATACTCAGGTTTTGTATCAAAACTGTGTCATGTGAGCTGGCGGCCATCTTTAATTTGTGCTATTTGCTCCCAAGAAAAGGACCCTTATTAATAAAAAATGTCATTAAATTGGATGAATATTATAAACCTAAGTATTGCATTTTGTTTCTAAGATCTTAATGGTAATTTCCATAAAAACACAAATTAATAAATTTGGAATAGATTTTTATTAATAAAAACTTAAACTTATAGCATGACCTTATTGCGTTACCTTTTGAAGCATATTTTTAATATTGCCCTCCTACAGTTCTACCACACATAATATTTTTTTATATTCTCTTAGTTGTGTCATGGGTACACCATATGGACAACATAATAATCTAAGTAGGCACACCAATAATTAAAATTTGTTGGTAACTGATGTAACACCCCCAGTTAGTAACCGACGTATTATTAGCACATACATCATTTTTCATTGTAACATTTCGTTGAGGCATAATGTAAGATTGTGAAATGTGTTAATCTCCAAACTCGAGAGTACTATAACAAATTTAACAATACGTTTCATAATTTCATTGACTTTTGCACTATTTAGAATTTCTTTATTAATATATTATTGCCTCTGTGTAAAAGTATAGAAAATAAATGTTTTCATGAACTGCAAATACATTCAAGGCTTAGAAGTTACTGAGTCTAAAGATATCTATTTCACTAAAATTAAATAACCCTGACTCGACGTAACACTATTTCTGGACAGATATATGTACGCAAATGATAGCATTTCACATTGAATCACAAGCATCAATACAGACAGACATGTATATATATATATAAACTCTTTTGTCTTGGCGAAATCAGGTTTATACACATGTTGAAACTAATCTAGTGATCAATTGTTTTTCCTGCAGCCTCATTGAAGTGCTTGTTATAAAACAGAAAATATATTTAAAAAAACCCCACAAATGTAGAAAGTAACATATTTTGTTTCTAATTATAAATAATTCTCAATACAATTTCACTAAACTTATGTCATAATAACAATAATTATATTTAAATAGCTATAACTACTAACGAAAAGTAATTTTTAAATGTTCATTGTCATTCAATTTGACTTGTTCTGGTCAATTTAAATTTTGTTATTGGCATTTAGGAATCGTGTTAGCAACTTTGAAAAAATTAAGTTTTTCTGACCTTTTTCAGGTCAGAACTTCGAAAATGTTTATGATAACCATAGATCTTCTGAATCATCTGTACTTTTTCTGCAGAAACACTGGGGAAAAAATAAATCATTAAGTCAGTGCGTTCGAGAGAACTGTTGCTGAATCGTATTTTTTGAAAAGTTAACAATGTCAGCATTTTTGCCCATATGCTGCTACATGTATTAAAAAAAATATAGCCCCCCCAATCCCCCCCCCCCCCGCGCTCTGTGCAGCTTGTAAATTTTTATATTGATGTTGATCATCAATCCATTGTTTGACACCTAATAGCCAATACACACATATTTTCATGGTAGCATGTCCTTAACATTCATTTATTCATTCTTTCTTTCTGTGCCTCTGTCGATCTCCAGTTGATTTAATACTGTGATTGCAGTTTTGTGTTCAAGTTGTCTACATATCCGTTGATATGCGTGTGAGTCATTGTGACATTTTAGATAAACTGAAGTATTCAAAAGATAAAATATTCCTTTTTATTTATCTTGAGAAATTTAAATATTTACTACATGAATATTTCCTTTTCCAGAATTCTCCCCTCCATGATTTTCTAAAATCCATAGGACATGAAGATGATGCAGTTGAAGCTTTGCAAAAACGATCTCCAGATGCCATAGATTCCATGAATCAAACTGAGAGGGAAGATGTAGGTTGTTTGTGTGTTTCATATGGTACATGTAAACCTTTGATGGAAACTCAATTTCTTTCAGTAAAATTCCAGAATCGACCAAAAGAATATTTTAATTTAAAAAAATATAATAAATGTTTTAGTGTTAACTCAAATTTATTAATGATATTAAAAACAAATTATTTAATAATTTTATATTAAACAAATCAGTATTAACAAGCAGATTTATTACAAACTTGTATATGTGTATGTATGTATGTATCAGTGTTCGAGATTAAAATTTTTGGGCGGTATCCCAGTTGGATACGAACATTTCAAAATCTGGTATCCCGCCTGAGAATTTAGTATTATATGGTATTCCGGTGGGATACTGGGTTCTTGAAGTCTGGTATCCAAAATTAAATTCTGGTATCCCTGGGATATCGGGATACCGTTAATCTCGAACGCTGATGTATGTATGTATTGATGTATGAATATCTATATATTGTATATATGTCGAGGTTGACTGTTACATATATAGATATTAACGCACTGGCGCAGGGGATAATTAACTCCTTTCTGGCCTCACAAATTGTCCCATGCCGTTGCTGGGACTCGAACTTGTGGCACCGAATCAGCCGCAAATTGCAAGACATGTATATGTGTGTGTATGTATATATGTATGTAGATATAGATAGATAGATAGATATAGATATATATAAAGAATAATAAACGAGTTACCAGTTATTAACAAATTTATGTCCTGAGTGAATAATTTCATGAGGGACATAAATTTGATAATAACTAGTACCAAGTTTGTTATTCTATTTATTACCCCAGCTACTTGCGGTTTTTTTTTTAAGCCTACATCGGCTACACATCCATGTATATAGAAACGACGTAAACAACTTTACTCGTCTGGGTATTGCTTTATCTTTGTATTTTATTCACGGTTCACAGATAATTTTCAAAACCCAATGTTCTATATATTCTGTTAAAAAAAATATCTATAATGAATTGCATTAAACTACCATTTTATTACAAGTTAAACACTGAAACCAGAAAGACGTAAATGCAAACTAGTACCGACAAGGTGATTGGTTTGTTGGTGTCAAATCGTCCAATAGTACATGTATGTAGTGTACGTTAAACCAATGAATTATGATTTTTATTTTCCCCGTTATGATTGCCTGCTGAGGTAATAAATATATGTATGTATGTATGTATGTATTGATGTATGAATATCTATATATTGTATGTATGTCGAGGTTGACTATTACATACATAGATATTAACGCACTGGCTCAGGGGATAATTAAATCCTTTCTGGCCTCACAAATTGTCCCATGCCGTTGCTGGGACTCGAACCTATGGCACCGATTCGCCCGCAAATTGCAAGACTAACCACGATACGCTCTGAGCTATCGAAGCTTCCATATATGTATGTATGTATGTATACATACATACATATAGGTGCAGATACATAGTTATTTTTACTATAAAAAATATTAAGAGCAAAATTTATGTTTTACTTAAAGAGAAATATAAGACTTATGTGTTGGAAAGATGTATACCCGGACCACAAACACAACCTGATGGTTCACAATATGTAAGCTACTACAGTTTCCTGTGGATTTGTACGGTTTTGTGTGGTCCATTATGGTTGTGGTTAGGATTTACTTCTAGTACCTATGACTGATAGTTTACACAGTTATATATATAGTCACATCATGTGTATTTTATGACTTATTTCTGCTACGACCGGCCTCGGTGGCATCGTGGTTAGGCCATCGGTCTTTAGGCTGGTAGGTACTGGGTTCGGATCCCAGTTGAGGCATGGGATTTTTAATCCAGATACTGACTCCAAACCCTGAGTGAGTGCACCGCAAGGCTCAATGCATGGGTAGGTGTAAACCGCTTGCAACGACCAGTGATCCATAACTGGTTCAACGAAGGCCATGGTTTGTGCTATCCTGCCTGTGGGAAGTGCAAATAAAAGATCCCTTGCTGCCTGTCGTAAAAGAGTAGCCTATGTGGCGACAGCGGGTTTCCTCTAAAACACAGTGTCAGAATGACCATATGTTTGACCTCCAATAGCCGATGATAAGATAAAAAATCAATGTGCTCTAGTGGCGTCGTTAAATAAAACAAACTTGACTCTTTTTTTTTTTCTTTTTTTTCTGGTACCTATGATAATGCTAGTCAGGATTGTTGAATATTTAACCTTAATTAAGATGAGATAACTGTCAACAAAGACACGAAGAATACATATTCACGCCATTTGGGCCATATCATTTACGTGTATATGTAAAAATGCTGATAAAATTGTCAAAGCACATGCGCAATATGGAGTTAAGATGTCAACGTTTACAAAGTATCTCTTTTATAATGATTTTACATGTAAGTGTAGGTGTGCTGTTTCATGCGGTTGAACATAGTGTACAGTCACAATAGTTTCTTCTTGTATGGAAAAACTACATGTATGCTCTTACAGATCGATTAAATGGGACATTTTTAAAACATAAATTAATTAAAAAAGAAATAATTTATCAAAGTAGGACCATGTCACTGCATTGACACATGTATGTAACATAAAAAAAATGGTGTGTTTGCATTTTGTCTTCAGCAGTGCACTATTAATCAGGAACTTGTCCTTGGATCTATGTATATTGGTCAGTTGTAGAGCTCTTGAATCAAGAGTAAGTTCGGCCAATCGTTTTCGCTAACTTTGCTAGAATGGTTTTTATTGTACAAATGACCAAACCAAACCAAATTACCACTTTGGGAACCAGTCAAACTGAACAACTAGTATATAAAATGCTTTGGTATGTGAAGTTGGTGAAAAACTGCATATAATAGTCTTTGCTGGTATTTTTAGCTCACTACAAATATAATTTACGGCAATCTGGCATGGATGGTTTTTGAGTGATCCCCCCAACACCCTGCTTTAAATTTAAAAATGATTTTGATTATTGAGGTTGTATTCCTGAAGAACAAAACAGAAAGGGAGAGAGAAACAGACTGACAGACATTCGTTAATTTTTATCCTATAACTTACCCATGATATCCATGTCATAAACCCATGTGATAATTTAGTGTATTAACACATGTAATAATAGTATGCAAATTTAAAGGTATATAATATGCACATTTGCAAGGTCTCTCGCCAATAATGTGTTGCTGGAAATGGGTTATTTGTTTACAAGCCATCAAGACCTGTATATCTGAGCATAACGTTTTCATAAGATTTAATTACAATGTCAAACTAATAGTAGGGTCATATCTCTGGAGTCCGTGACAATTTTTTCTCCTACCTTTTTTTTCATGATTGAGTTGACTCCCTGAATCATTTTAGAAAAAAAATTAGCTCCTATTTACCTCCAGAATGTGACGACTAACTCGGCCAGAGCCCAAAATTCAAAATGGCCGCCGTCTGCCATCTTGAAAAACATAAAATGCTACATTTCTGCACCCAGATGAGCTACATGTACAAATGAGAGGTCTTTTCAGACTATTTATGGTGAGCCCAACCCATTCAAAACTAGAGCAGAATTAGAGAAGTTTGTCACAAGTATGATATTCGGCATGAAGTTGACACCCCTGTCGCCAATCACTTCAATCTACCTGACCATTCGTTACATGAAAATTTTGAAATAATTCCAATTGAACAACCCCTGATACTTGGTTCAGAAGACGAAACAGACCTCTTGAGACTTGAACGAGAGGACTTCTGGATTCATACATTACAGACAAAACAGCCGTTTGGAATCAACGTTGAATCTGGTAAAGCCGTAAAAAGATAAAATAATTTTTCCAATAATTTACAGTCGACGTAGCGTTGATATTGGTAAACTTATGAAGGAGGAGTTTTTAAATCTGCAAACTGTTATGAAAAACCCTATTACAGCACATCCGGTTATTGCATACAGAAAAAATCCAAATCTCAAGGATATCTTAGTCTCCACCCGACTACCAGCCGCCTAAGCCTCTAAACCAGTTCACTTTTCAGCGGTTGGTTTGTTGTTATCCCTTTCCTAATAATTTAAAAAACAAACAAATACATCGTATTTGGCTGATAAACAAAACATAGTACTAGCCAAATAAATTTAAAACAAGACTGACCGAAAAACAGTTTTATTTTGTATATCACAACGGTCAATTTAAAATCAATTTCGAATCCCTGGGGTAAAATTAGAATTTAAAAAAAAAAAAAAAAAATGTAAATTCTTAAATACATACATACAAACATACATACATACATACATACATACATACATACATACATACATTCCAAATGAACTAATTCAGATATGGCAAAGTATTTACCACATATACATGTACCTACTTATAGCCCTATACATTTTAGGAAAAAACCTAGTATATTTTAATAAAATATTTTCCTGCCATGAAAATATATCAAACAGTTATATTGCTTTGAAATTACATACGGATCTTTCTCTCCAATTTCAGCAATAAACTCATAATGCTGGTTAATAATAAGTATCTGAAGTGTACTTGCTTATCTTGTAAAATACGCATGTCCCGGACTAGAGAATGGAACTCCCCATTGTATGGTCTAGTTCTGTTAAGTGGGTGAATATACCACTCCGAAGAAAATGTATGAGCAAGACGTCATCCATCTTGAAAGTACCAAACGCAAATAGGCGATCGCATGCACTTGAAAAGTATAAATGCCTCTCCGATATTTATCGTAAGAATCGTGGCTATTCGCAAACCTAACGGTTCAACGGAAGTATGAACTAGTCCTTTGAATATGATATATATCGGGTGAAATTCATACGATCACAGATCGTACTGAAGTATAAACCAGCCTTAAGCCGTAGTGATGACTTGAACTCAGCCCAATTTCTGGTTCTTTTTGCATGGATATTTTGGGTAAGAACCTCTACCATCTCCATGAAGCCGCAGACCACGTACCCCACGCTTGAAATGTTTTCCACGAAGTACTTGATCAACAGACCCGTCCGCAATGACACCTGCTGCCACCAACATAGATACCGGACCCTTAAACCTCTTATAGATGGCGTAGATGAATGACATTTGGATATGGAAGGGTCCCATGAATGACACGATTTTGCTGAACTCCAGCATCAGCACATAGACAGGATGATCACCAACGATGATTGCAAAGAGCATCTTTTTTTCTTCGATTGCCCCTTGCAAGTTTACACGTCACATCATACAGAATCGTCTTACTTGGCGGATCGGGATAGGTCATGTGGTATATAGCTCGACTCTTCTTGTCTGGTTTGGACATGTTTGCATTAAACCCGAGATGGCAGCCATGTTGGATTTTCGGCTCAGAATGACCTTTAAACTAAAAAATAACCATTCCAATGGATGTCAAACTTAGTCTGAAAAGACCCTCCATTTGTACATGTAACTCATCTGGGTGCAGAAATATAGCATTTTATGTTTTTCAAGATGGCAGATGGTAGCCATCTAGGATTTGAGCTCAGAATGACCTTTAAACTAAAAAATAACATTTCCAATGGATTTGTCGTGTCAAAATTAGTCTAAAAAGACCCCTCATTTGTACATGTAGCTCATCTGGGTACAGAAATATAGCATTTTATGTTTTTCAAGATGGCAGATGGTGGCCATTTTGAAGATTGTCTATTGCATAAACATTTTCTGAAGACCTTGGCATATAAAACAGTAAAATTTAAGTTAACTCTTTAAAAGAGTCATGTATGCTAACTATACTCCCCAGAGCCTATACTACGAGGGTTGGATGAAAAGTTTTGAGCCCAACTATACTGCACTTTTGAAATGAGTTTCTTTACTAGTTATTTTTCAACGTAGTCCCCTTGCCGGTCCACACATTTGTGCCAGCGATGCTGCAGTGCCTGGATTCCTGCTTTATAAAAGGTTTCCTCTTATTCCTCAAAAAAGGTCTTAAACGGCAGTTTTGACTGCATCATCAGCATGAAAATGCTTGCCAGCTGTTTCTTCATGTTTGGAAAGAAATGGAAGTCCAAGGATGCCAGCTCAGGGAAGTCACAGTTATTGACAGTAGCTATTGCAATGACAGACATGTGAGAAGGGGTGTTGTCCTGTTGGAACATGACACCTTTTGTCAACTTCCCCGGTCGTTTCTTCTTGATAGCTTCACGCAGCTGCTTTAGCAAGTTGGCATAGTACTTCCCATTGATAATCTGGCCCTTTGAAAGGTAGTTTACAAACACAACCCCCTTGGCCATCACTTTTCCAGCAAATGAAATGACCTTTGACTTCTTTGCAGGAGGTAACGCTGTGTGTTTCCACTGCATGGACTGTTTCTTGGTCTCTGGCTCGAAGTGATGGATCCAGCACTCATCCTTAGTCAAATAACGTTCAATGAAATCAGCTGGATCTGCTTCAAAAAGCGCTAAGTTTTTCATAGACATGGTCAGTCTGGTGCGCTTTTGATCAGGGTTCAAAAGGCGTGGTACCCATCGAACAGAAACCTTTGACATTCCAAGTACTTTGGTTAGAAGGTTCTCGACTCACTCATGGGAGATGCCAATGGCAGTAGCTATAGAGCGAATAGTCAATCGTCTATCATCCATCACCATTTGTTGTACATGATTAATGTTTTTCTGTGTGAATGCAGTTGAAGGCCTGCCGGACCTTAGTTCATTTTCAATGCATTTTCTCCCCCTCCACAGTGGCAAATGAGGGAGCACTATCTCCTAATGTACAGACCATATCGGCATGGATTTGCGTAGGAGTTAGCTCTTTCAAATTCATATACAGTAGAATCTCATTGGCTCGAAAACTGTTGGTACATCAAAGTCTGTTCAACCCATTGGGTAGTTCGAACCATGCATTTGGCCGTTGTCGGGTGCTACTGTAACACAAAAACCAATCGGAACACCTCGCATATTTCCGTAAAACTGGCTTGGGCAAGATGGTCCGATTGACTCATGAGTAACAAAGTCACCATCAAATGTCGGATGAGATACATATTTGTAACTATTATTTATCACCGTTAAATAAACAAATAACAAACCCACTGGTAGTCTGTATTTATAAATATTTATTAATTTAAAAAATCGTTCTTTATTTTGATGTTGTAGAATCTTTTGCGACATATTGACAACGTTGAGAAAAAATGAAAGTGCACGTAGCACATGCGAAGGCCCTTTACCTATTATTGTTGCAATCACTACATTACATTGATCTCTCCTGTATTTCAAGTTAAAAACAAAATATGCTGACGCTCATGCGTAGAGTAGCGATTAAACCAACGAGGCCTGCCTAGGCTCACCAACTGATTGGTGTTACTTTCGATTATCGTAGTACAGTTGTCTGTACTAGAAAGATAATTACCGATAGGTGCTAAATAAACAACATGATAAGCCGGCATATGATCTAGGATTAATTCATTTCACTTCCTTATTTATAATAACTTACTTTGTGACTGACGTGAAAGGGTCGATGAAAAAAATGTACATACGGTAAATGATTTTTTTGATTTTTTCGGATAGACTTAGTCGTTCGAGCTGAATATGTTTAATTTTACTGTTCAGACCAATAAACTGGTTTGAGAAAAAGCTTCTGTTTGACCCCAGGGTATTCGACCAATCAGCACTAAAATAAAAGGGTTTAATAGAGAAAAAAATCGGGACATTGTTCTTGGTTCAAGAATACCGGTAGGTTTGGGCATTCGAGTCGGTGAGATCCTACTGTACTTGATATTTTCTCAATTTTTATGAAAAGTTGATACCTCTGAACTTCAAAGTCCTGCTGTAGTCACCAAAGATGTTGTGAACTTCAAACAAAATAGCTAGTTAGTTATCAGTAAAGCTGAATTATATGCTTACTAAGTTTCATCGCTTTAGCAGCACTCCATCATAGTTAGGCTCAAAACATTTCATCCCACCCTGGTATAATGCATCTGATCAAATTTAAGAAAATAAAAAGTAATTGAAATAATTTTACCTATCACAATTGGATATGCAGTGCAAGAATGGTAAAATATTTAAAGATGATCATGTGTGAAGCTAAATAGTCCTGTCATTGTCTTTAAGTTTATTCAATTCATGTTTTGTTTGTTTCTTATAAATTATTTGAAGGATCGTTTTGTCAGGTACGTTTTCACAGTGGTATTTCTAAATAATTATTAATTTAACACATTAAATAAAGGCTAATTGTGATTGGAATTTCTTTTATAAGAGTCCATGGTAATGTAAATTTCATTCTTCATTCCAGCATTTTCTTTTTATTCAGTTGAATTTTGTTTTGCTAGAATAAATTAAACTGGCTTCACATTGCTAACAGTATGTGCTTTTTTAAACTGAATATGATTGAAAGTACAGGTGCATGGTCAGTCAAGTACTGTTGTATCAATATTTTGTGGACCACATTAAACGATTGAGTTATACATATATCAACTCAAACATTTGAGTCAGATACGTAAAAAGAGTACAAACAAAAAATGTCCCTATTTGAAAACCATATATACTGACATCCACAAGAAATTTTACATAATAAAATTTGAATAATTTACAAACACTTTCTTTTAAGTTCAATAAAACTATTTAAGACTGTGTTTATTGTTTTAGTTAACTTCATTTGTTCATTCTCATTCCAAACAGTGCACAACAACTGGTCAAAAGTTGTAGTACATTGTATGTGCTTTCCTGTTTGTGGGAAAGTGCATATAAAAGATCCCTTGCTGCTAATAAAAAAATGTAGCGGTTTTCCTCTGATGACTGAGTCAGAATTACCAAATATTTGACATCCGATAGCCGATGATTAATTAATCAATGTGCTCTAGTGGTGCCGTTACACAAAGGAAACCTTAAACAAAACAGACTTTTCATTTGTTCATCTTACATGTGAACTGCATGTTACAGTAACTACATGTACATGTACAAATAATATCTGTTTAGAGTCAAATGTCTTTGTTATGTGCTCACAATACCGGTATGGCTTTGATCTTACATTGCACAATTCATGTCTACCTTTTAAAAAAATTAAAAAAAAAAAAAAAAAATGTCTAAGTTTGGATCCCAAAATATATTGACACAAACGTACATGTAATACAGACTAATTTTATTGACTCAACCAAGTAAAAAACATGATAGTTGGCTGGGACCGGCCAGTAATATCGACGCAAACGATATATCAACCCAAACAAGATCGACACAACAGTGCTCAACTGTATGTACTAGGTGAATGATAGTGTTACCTGTACATGTATGTTCTGTTTGTGTTTTTTTTAGAAAGCTTGGATACAGTTTGGAGGAATCTGCATGAAGTCCTTTCATCTAGTTCTGTCGCTTTTACCTTTCAAGTCAAATTATATTAACAAGTTGGTGAGTGGGATGCTTATATACACATTATATGTATATGGTAAAGGTACATGTATATATTAAATGTGTTTTGTTGTTGAACTGTACAGGTAGCTAATGCTATTTAGTTTGCATACTCCCATACATGTACACTCATGCACACACACACACACACACACACACATGCCATCATAAAATGTTAGCTCACTTAAATTTTAACCATGCCAAACTTGTTGACCTATTGGTGTCATAAATTGTTGGTGAGGTTGTTATCAAATATTAAATTGACATGAAAATCTTCTGAATTTATTCTGATTTCCAGATTTTTAATGCATCTTTGAGAGAGAGTAAGAGTGGAGGATGGGTGGGGTTGGATGGGGCATGTGACTACACGTATGTCAGTATTTGGGTCAAATTAAAGTTTGGTTAAAGTTCATATGTGACCACTTCTTCTTTTGGGGGAGGGATCTAGCTCAGTCAATATAATGGCCTTCGGGAACTCAAACTTTGAATAATCGATAAATTCAATTTTTCAACCTAATTCTTTGATCCCGCCATAAAGATTTAATAGATTATGCACCTCTAAAACGTGAAGTGTGTGGATTAATCAAACTGTCGATGCCGATAGTATTTTAAAGACGAATGAATTATCAGTCTGATCAATCAGACGAAGTGCGCCTGTTTTTGGGTCTGGGCTGTCAAGAATTACAGAATGATAGATCGCTGACTAAGCGGAATGAACTGATCCTGTGTTTGGTTGTCGGTGTTCGCACATGGCTGAGAGCCTTGCTACGTAATACATAATTACAGACTGTCTGGTTCACTTCAAGAGCGCTTGTAATAATTATTAGCACTGTTTCTTTTTTCATAAATGTTACATGTGTAGTTCCTGATTTGCATTAGTGCTTTTTAATGATTTTTCCTATTTAAAATAATTCAAATAATTGAAATAATTGACCGAGGCCAACAGAGTCAATATCAATTTCTTCGGTCCATAAAACATGATATTGCCATTTCCCGCATTGCATTAAAACTGATGGGATTTAGTGACGTCACATAATCCTATGATGTCGTATGACAAGTAGAGGAGTGCTGAAATAAACAGTTGAAACATTACCAAGACAAAAGTTAAATTAGAGACACTTTGACCAGCAAGAGTGTCAAAATCATATTAATAGCAAAATCAAACACAAAATGTGATCAATCTGAACATACATTTATACTGAACAGTTACCGAATACCTCCAAATGCATTTTTTATTTGTAACATAAAATCCTTAAAGTGCCGATTCCATCTGCATTTTGATTTATCATGAATGTTTCTAAATTTGCAAGATATTCCTTACACAATTTGACAATTACTGACCTTGTCTTTGTCATATTTGTGTAATGAAACTCAGTATGAATAAAGATGTTATCTTTTTGTTGAAGGACAGCAAGGCATTTTGTGACAAGTTTGTGGTTGTTTACTTTAGAATTAGCAGTTGACATTGCATTACGTTACCTACTCGTTAATTCGATAGAATTTTATCTCATTTTTATTTCATTGGTTAAATCTCCCAGAGCAACATCACATTTAATTGGACCGGTGAGACCGTCTTAGGGTAATATCACTATTTACAGAAGATCATGTGACTAGTTTTTGACCAATAAGAATACAGATATATTTTCATTATGTAATAATTTAAAATAATTTTGTGAAAAACAAATGTACTGAATGTTATTTGACGTTCAGTGTTTCATTAGTACTGTAGTTACGTTCCGCCATGTTTTGACATCTGCAAAACACATCAATAAAAGTTGTAGAAGCATCACAAGGGGTTTATGGATTTTATAACCTCTGTATCCGAAGGCTCGGGGTACAAGAAGGTATAAAAATCCATAAACCTCATGTGATGCTTCTACAACAAATTTATCTTGCCAACTTGTTTATTTACAAAATTTTCTTCAAACACATCCAAGTGCATTAATAATGTTAAAAAAAATAAAAAATAAGTAACAACGTCATGTACCCAGTTTAGTGTTATTGTAAGGAGATGTAAAGTAAAGTCATTGGAATACTGACGTCATTCAAATCCCGAATTAGCTGTATTAATATTACAATGCTTTGCCACATTAAAATGCTCGCTTTTCTTCAATTTCATTTTCCGAGTGGTTCGCAAATCGTTTGACAGCCATGTTTTATTTACATTTGTAACAAATTTTGCATTGTGCATTAATACAATAACAACAGTCCGATGTTACAGGTGTACGAGGTATAAGATTTGACTCCGCCCACGTGGGTTATAAGGGTTTTGTCCAAGGCTAAATAACCAATGAAATTCTAGTATTTGAAGGCAAGATAATGTTCATTATATCATTTGCTTCCTGTTTCAGATTTGAACTCTTATATATTAATTTTGAAAACTCGAACTCCCTGAAACTCAAACTATTTCCTTTTCCCCTTCAAGATCGAGTTATTGAAGTTTGACTGTATTTCATTTCTACTAAAAAGGTTGTATTTGTTTGAAAACAAAAGCTATGGTTATGCTTTTAGAGCTAAGATAACCAAGTAAACAACATATTATGGATAAAATATTTAACACTTTTGAACCATGTCAAAATTGCCGTTTTTGAAAAAAACCCACCCCAATTTCTCCAGTTTTTAATAAAATTTGACATTACTTCAACAAGTTTGTTTGACAAGATTAACCATATCTTTTTGGTTTCATTAATAATATAGATCATTTTAAACAAATGACTAAAATTTTGGCTCAGTATATCGCCACAAACAGCATCCACAATTAATCACTGAACAAGTTAAATATTATAGTGGTATATTGTTACACTCCTGACATAATACATGTATATTAAGTTAAAATTCTTATGCCCACTTAATTGTTTTGTGGTTAAATTATGATATGATATACCTTTAGTCAAACTAGTTAAATATAACCCATGAAAAACCATTAGTCTTAATCTACATTCTGCAAAAACTATGTTGACTGTAAATAATTTATTAAGTAAACAATCTACCAAGAGATCCTTGTACCACTTTAGTCATGAATGGTATAATAGCAAGCTGTTACACAATTTTCCGATAAGAGCATAGGGTCTACATTGTTTCTAACACCAGCAAACCCTCTGGTGATGCATCAATTTTCTTGTAATTGGCTTTAGTACCATACCTCCAATGTTTTTACCCCGGTAGATGAACCACCAAACTGAAAATATCAGCTGCTATACATGTACATTGTATGTTTGTATAGGTAGAAGATTCTAGCACTCACAGAATTATTTGCTTGATGATACCATCTCTATGAATTTAGCATATCATCAATGCATGCATAAACTGCACAAGGTATCATCGGTCTTGCTATCATGTATACCAGATACTTAGTTTGCCTTCATCTGCTCAATGTCTGCACTTTCCTAATTCTACTCTACTCCCCAGTTTGCTATTTAATAAAACAGTAATAAGATCTAAACAAATTAAGGCAAAAACTTAACCAGCAGATCAGCTAATTTTGCTCTCTGCCTATTCAAACTGGTCCCTGTTGTCTAAAGTTTGTCTAACCTAGAACAGTTGTGACATACATGTATCTAATGAGGGTTTGAGGTTAACTCGCTATAGGGAGAGGTCAATTGGATGAGACTGTCCAACGATTCTCATGTACGTGATTATGCACATGTTAATGAAAATTGTAGTTTCAGGGCTTCTAGATTATGGTAGCCCCACTCCCATGGCTAGTGATATTCATTGTTGGGCTAGTAAATAACTACTATTGCCATGCCCGACGGCTAGTGAAAAAAGGTCAAATGTTGCAATTAAGTCTATTTTGTATATATGAATATCCTACCCCTACCCCAAACCCCAATGTTAGTCTTTTTAAGCTCTATCGCCCTCTTTGGATGACATACGATTTTTACTATTATTTTGTAAAATTGTATTAACTTCAAGTAAAGTAGGGCTAG
The DNA here is from genome assembly GCF_016097555.1 of Gigantopelta aegis. Classification (NCBI taxonomy): domain Eukaryota; kingdom Metazoa; phylum Mollusca; class Gastropoda; order Neomphalida; family Peltospiridae; genus Gigantopelta; species Gigantopelta aegis. The sequence continues at coordinate 53,683,660 of NC_054701.1, forward strand.
TAAATTTGTAATCATGGCTAGTAATTTTTTTAAATCACTGATCCCATGGCTAGTGGATTTTATAAAAAATTCTGGAAGCCCTAAGTTTTAAAATTGCTTTTCCTAATGATAACATTTGTGAGTTGTATAAATAGTTGATGGTATCATGCATAACAAAAAGAGTAGTGATGTCCCAAACAAAAATGCATGCTTGCAGCTAGGTTGTTGCAAGGTAGTTACAAGGTTGTTACAAGGTAGTACAAGCAATGCAAGCTATTTGCAAGCTAACATTTAGCTCGCATAAGGTAGTCAGTATTTCTGCAAGCTTGCCGCATGCATGTTTTCATTTGTGAAAGCATGCGCAAGCTTGCTGCATGCATATCTTCAACTGTGCAAGCTTCCCGCAAGCATGTTTTCATTTTTGCTAGCTTGCTGCAAGCATATCTTCAACTGTGCAAGCTTCCCGCAAGCATGTTTTCATTTTGCAAGCTTGCTGCATGCATATCTTCAACTGTGCAAGCTTCCCGCAAGCATGTTTTCATTTTTGTAAGCTTGCTGCATGTATATCTTCAACTGTGAAAGTATGTCTACACTTGTGGAGAAAAAACTAAGTCCAAATCATTTTCATGGTTATTTTTTTTTAATTCATAACTTCTCATATGATTTATCAAATTCAGTGGGAACAGTGGCTAAACAACCAAACATACATGTTACAGATTTAGATTGTATTTACAATAATAATTAAAACAAAATTAAAATTAATACATACGAATGATAATACAATATGGTTAAAACAGAATCATCTTGTAATAATTGGATTTTCAATTGGCCCCAAAAATAACAACATATGCATGGCCATGAGAGGATGACATGGGCCATGTTTGGTTGAAATTAGCCTGGTGGAATTTGAGAAGATGTTGAAAATGTCTGAGCCAATCAGAGGCCAGGGTGGCCATCTTGGACTTTGAATCGGCCACAAAAATAACAACACTAAGTAAGTCATGAGAGAATCATTTGGACTAAGTTTGATTGAAACCTGCCTGGTGGACCTTGAAAAGAAGCAAAAAAATGTCTCTGTCAATCAGAGGCCAGGGCAGCGATCTTGATTTTAAATCTGCCCGAAAAATAACAAACTTGGTCAGGCTAGGGCCATGAGAGGATCATTAGGAATACATATATGGTTTAAATTTGCATGGTGGAACTTGAGTAAAAGTTAAAAACCAAGGTTGTAAAAAGGTTCCAAATACTAGCTTAAACTGAACAAGCTTGCGGGAAGCTCGTCGCAAGCTTGCGGCAAGGTTGCAACAAGCTTCCCGCAAGCTCGTCGCAAGCTTGCGGCAAGGTTGTAAAAAGGTTCCAAATACTAGCTTAAACTGAATAAGCTTGCGGGAAGCTCGTCGCAAGGTTGCAACAAGCTTGCGGGAAGCTCGTCGCAAGCTTGCGGCAAGGTTGTAAAAAGGTTCCAAATACTAGCTTAAACTGAATAAGCTTGCAGGAAGCTCGTCGCAAGCATGCAACAAGCTTGCGGCAAGGTTGCAAGAAGCTCGTCGCAAGCTTGCGGCAAGGTTGTAAAAAGGTTCCAAATACTAGCTCGAAACGCGGTAGTTACTACCTTGCCGCAAGGTTGTTACCAGCTATTTATTAAGCTTGCAATTTTACGTGGCTAGCAACATTTTTGCTTTGCGAGTAAATAAAAAAAAAAGATAAGGTACAAAAATGAGTGTAGATTAGTGTGTTTGTTATGGTGTTCTAATGTTTTACTACGTCACTTTTTCACTTTGTTCATATTCATTTGTAGGTAAGAAATATAAGGAAGGTAAAACCTGGTTTGGGCTACTACAAACATTAAGATGACAACAATTAAACACCTTGTTTATATACAGACATTAATAGTCTAAACAAGAAAATGTCTTTAATATGTAATTTTGGTCGTCGAAAAGGCTGTGTTAGTCGTAAACATGTTACAATTGCAGCAAACTCGAGATAGTCCCTTTAATGAATGGCTTTCGTATTTGATACATGTTTGTTCACCAGGACCCCCATTCCAAAAAGTGATTTTAGCCCTAAAATCACCCTAAGTGTATAACAATATTAAGGTGATTTTGGCACTAAGATCGCTTTCTGGAACGGGGGCCCTGAGTCTTTCAGCAGCATAACTGTAATGTCAAGGTTATTTGAAAGTTTGTTAAATGTACCGTATATCTTCGCCTGTAAGTCGATCTCGGCTATAAGTCGAGTCCCTAATTTCAAGCCCTGAAAACGTATTTTTTTATTGACCCGTTTATAAGTCGACCCATGAAAAACTACTTATAAATATTGAAATATTTCTTATTTTCAGCACATGAGAACAATAATATTTGAACAAAAGAAAATTATTTTACAAACTTCGGTTTTCACGTTTTGTACATCGCAATATAATCAGACTATTCCAATCAAACTATCATTATTACATAGCATCAAAACGAAATATTCCCTTAGTAGAGAGTGAAAGCTGTTTGACTGTTACTGTATAGTACTGTACTGATGGTTTTGTGCACAGACAACAACTTTATTTATAAACACTGACAACAGATCACTACGATAAAACTGAAAGTATCACGTTTTGCCGCCATATTAATACATGTAAGGAGGATAACTCTGGAAAGTACACTGGTTTTTGTACCAAATGATGTGTGTCCCTATTGCTCTAGATAGTGAACTGCAGAGATCAGTCTATTTTAAGGGAAAGCTCAGTAATATTCATGAAGTTAATCACCGCCAAAACATTGTTTGAACAACCATTAATGCCAGTGACCAGATTTCAAAATAAACTCAGGCAACAGGTAGTTAGTATTGTTTACATTTTTACTATTAGTGATGATTGTTAATTTAACTAAGTGGACTGTTGTCTTGGCATGTGAGTGAGATCGTACGCCTTTTCGCATAACCAAAACCGTTCTAATGCCAAAAAAAAAAGGTTATAAAAAATAAATGTGTCAAATTAACATATTTGAGTATAAATACATGGCATACTTCAACAATAAAACTTGTAAAATAATCCACAAAACAGTAATATTTTTTGTTGAATTTTTTTTACCCTCTTATAAGTCGACCCCCCAAGTTATAAAATAATTTTTGGGTGAAAAAAATTCGACTTATAGGCGAAGATATACGGTATGTCCAATTGCTTTTTAGCTTGTGATTCTTTTTAAGGATGGCTTTCAGATTTAGTAAAAATGTTCAGTAAGTGACATTTTCAAACACACACCTCTCAGGACCCATGCATCTGACTCCAATGTAATGTCAAGGGCATTTTGAACTTTGTTAAGTTTATAATTGCTTATACATGTAACTTTGGTAATATTTGGTATACATTTTTACCAAGTCATATTCACACATCTCTTTATAAATGTGATATCAAAACAGAGCAAATTTGCAAACTTAAGTTGACATTTATTAACAAATATAAAGAAAAATTGTTTGAAACACCTTTAAGCTACTAAGAAAAATATAATAATTGTAATTATGTAATATACCATGTATATCTTGGTTATGGAATGTATTACAAAATGTTAAAAGAATCTTGTGGTGTCTTGTTTTTTTAAAAAGGTCTTGCAGTAACGTGTGGATTGATTTATGATTTCACTATTCAGCATATTTAACATATGGGAGTGATCATGACTTTGCCATTCTAGTTTATAACTACAAGAACATTGATGTTTATATTTTATAATTTTGTTATATTTCTTCTCTTTGTATTGTTAAATTATTGCAGAACATATATCACCAACAAAAAATCTATCAAAAACTGGTTACCTCCAATGTTCTGCTTGAAATGGATGCAGATTTCCTGTGTGAATTGGACAAAACAGATTTTCTGCCCTGTAAATCTGTTTCAAATATATCATGGATAAATGCTGGGTAAGTGCTTGTTAATACAAAGTAAATATATTAGAAACTTATATGTACAATGTAGTTTATTGATATTTAAAATATTTTAACCCTATTATGGATTTGTGTACTTATACAAATAATAATGGACACTACCACCAACCAGGGGTGGGGAAAAATAAAATTGTCAGTCGGTCCCATGTGATGTCATCACTACCAGAGGGGGTTGGGAAGAGGGAAAAAGAAGAAAGGAATACAACTAAAAATTATAAAATCATTTAAAAGGTGATATTTGCCAAATAGTGTTTTAAAAAACAAAATCATAGTGGCATTTGTATATTTTTATCTTGAATCATGAACGCAAAATGATAAACATCAAAACATGAAAGAAAAACAAAATGTTTGATCACACATAGCGAAAAAAACAAATTGTATATTCTGTCAAAAAAGAAACGCATAGGTGATAGAGAAAGAAGAAAAGTGTTTGATTTTACAAAATATCTTTTTTTTTTGTACAGTGTTATTGAATGACCATGTTTGTTATGTTCCTAGAATGGGACAGCATGCCCAAATGCACCCTAAAACAAATTTAACGCATGTTGTGCGACAATTGCAGGAAATTGGCATGAAATGGTCAGATTTTGGCGAATGCACGTGAAACTCGGGGGAAAGATTGGGGTAGTGATGGGTATTTAAAGCTGCAATGGTCGCAATGATACCTCATTTTCATTTCGACGTAGATGAGTTACAAGATTCCAAGACTAAACCTGCTGAATCGAAACATTGCAATAGGCCGCCTCCAGTTAGGTGAATCGCAGTCAGTAGTTGCATGCCACATGAATGTCCATCAGAGCACCATTTCACATCTCTAGGACAGGTACCAGTAGTTTCAATCAGCTGAAGACCGGCCCAGAAGTGGAAGACCTCGCATAAGAACTGCAGCACAAGATCGCTACATCCGGGTTCTGCACTTGCGTCACCGAACTGCCACAGCAACGAATACTGCTTGACGCATACCTGGTTTGAGAAGGGTGTCTGCACAAACCATTCGGAACCGACTTCAAGAAGCTGGTTTACGGGCTAGGAGACCGTCTGTTGGCCCCGTCCTGCGACGTCAACATTGACATTTATGTGTTCGCTGGTGTACATATGTACAGGGGTGGAACTTGGGAAACTGGCGGCGAGTATGGTTCAGCGACGAGTCACGTTTCCTTTTACAGCGACGTGATGGACGACAACATGTTTACAGACGCCGCAATGAACATTTTGCCAACAACTGCATCACCCAAGTTGACAGATTCGGTGGAGAGAGTGTTATGATGTGGGGTTCCATCTCATACACCGGCAGAAGTGAACTTGTGTTTGTACAAGGCAACCTGACAGCTGTACACTACCGAGATGAAATTCTTTGTCATCACATGCTTCCTATTTTGGATCGACAGAGAGAACTCTTTCAGCAGGACAATGCCAGGATGCATATGGCATGTGTAACAATGGACTTCCTACAGAATGAGAACATTCATGTGCTGCTATGGCCATCAAGTTCGCCAGATTTCAACTCCATTGAACATCTACATGTATGGGACGAACTGGACAGACGTGTAGGCCAGCATGACCCGAAGTCTCGGACGCTTCCGCAACTGTCACATGCACTGCAGGAAGAATGGGCTAGGATTCCACGTGCCCGGATTCAGAGACTTATTCCAAGGAGATGTTGCGCAGTGATTGCTGCTGCTTTTGGCCACACATGGTACTGATTTCAGCGCCCTTGTGCAATGCTGTTTGGTGACGAAAATGCCTCCACTGCCGTCAGTCCATAGCAAGAACATTGTCACATACTCATGTCAAATTTGACTTTGATACGATCATAAATAATGAAATTATGCCACTTTGTATTAAAGAGATAATTCCATGAATATTTCGCCTATGCGTTTCTTTTTTGACAGAGTATATATATTTTACTTAGTGGAATAAATAATATAAAAAAGGAATAAAAGTTATGCATTTTAACTCCTATATATGTATAAAAAGTACGAGTATTCAGTACTGTGTCCTGAAAATTAATAAACAATAACACTGTTGGAGCGTTTGACAACTTGAGCTAGCACACGTTTAAACAAAACAATTAATAACGTTGTCGCCGATTGGATGACATTTGACTGCTACTGGCTCTAGAGATAGATGGTTTAGCTATTCCAGCTCACTCCCACTTGTAACAAAAAAGGTAGAAACGTCTTTTTAATTTTAAAATCCTTTATAATTATTTGATACACTACATTGAACAGTCAACAAGAAATACATTTATATATTATTTCAGTGTATTTTATGCTATTTCAAGCAGTTTGTATTTCACAAAAGCCTCTTGCCTCGGAATTAGACACTCGACCCGACACAGCTCCATACACAGGCTTTGACAGGTGTTGATTGTGACCAGTTGCAAACTCTGGGTCCTTTGTTTTAATTGGAGTGTAATACCTTGGTAGCTTTCTCACCAAGAATTGTGTTATTGTTAACGTCTGTTTAATCTCGTGACCAGCTCAGAGGCTTTGACAAATGTCTAGCCTATAGTGGCAGTGGATTGATACTATTGTAGATCCGACTTATGGCAGACTTTAAAATCACAGACGTCTGAAACACCAGTCAGTTTGACCACTATTTATTTATTATTATTTTAAATCATGCACAAGATACCGATGTCTGGGCAGGCCTTTCCAATTTATGAATAGGAATTTGTTCCACTAATAGAAATGGACAAGTGCTTCGGACTGACAAGAATGACAAAAGTGGGACTGGCAAACACACGTTTAAAAAAAAAAAATTCGGTCTCAGAGATCGACAATCGGTCCCAGATGGAAAAAAAGGGCTTTTGCCCACCCCTGACACCAAACAAATAGCTTCATATGTACTTGTACAGCACCCTCCTTGGCTATAAATGTGACATATGGGCAAGATATAATTTTGGTAATGAACAGAAAGGAACTTTATTGTTTGAAAACAGTTTTGAGGCATGTGGTCACCACTATTGATGATAATTTGTGACAATACAAACATAAAGCCAAGCACTGACTAAATTATTAACAGTAGGTGCTATATACTACCTGACATGACGAGAACAGCCTTTGTGACATGATTTTAAAAGCAAATAAAATTGATACTTCGCCACCTGCAACTTTAATTATCCAGCCTCCTTGACACATGGAGTAATGGAGGGGAGGCAGCTCTCATTAAAAATATGTAGCAGGCAGTGTAAACAATGGTCTTGCCTCTAGATAAGCAGATATACACAGACCTCTGAAAATTGTGAGAATGATCGTTTCATTCTCACGTTGCTTTGCACAAATCTAATTTTGTGTAACCTATTTTTGTTCACACAAAGGAGTAGGTACGATAATGTGTTTGCGGCCCCCAATAAATCGAGGAAACAAAATTCACAATTTGGCTTTTAAAAGTAGGTGTTGGAAATAAATAAAGGTTTTAATGTTTTAGTGTTACACATTTTTTTGTGTGTTATGTGTCGAAAGTATGATAAATCTGGTGGCAAAGTGTTCAATTTTAGTCTCAATTCATGTTTTAGCCATTTGTACCACTTTCAAAGCATCAAAAATGTATCAGCGCAGTCGTGTTCAGTCTTCAATTTTTAAACACAACACGATATTAAGATAATATAACTACTGTGTAAAAATAAAGATTGAACACGAATGCACTCATAATGAAAACAAAATAAAATGATTGGTTTTGTATAGTTTTTAACAACAAAGGGATGTAACTACATGTACGTCATGTTGTGAATCTACAGCTCGATCCAGATTGCACCTGTCAATGTGTCCTGTCATTAATTATTAACAATGATTTTACACATCAAGTTGAAGATTTGGTGATTCATCCAAGATTAAAGAAATTGGTAAGTATTTTAAATTATTGAGAACCCTACATTTCCTAAAATTTAGTTTTATACGATATTGTCAATTTTAGGTAAAATACTGTGAGTACTCTTTCGATCTATCAATCGGTTTTCAATGTCAGTGACAGATATTGGGGCAGGTTATGGATTTACAATGTAACCTACAGTTAAGAACTAGAAAATCGACTTCTTGGCCTAACCAATCTTCCTTTGATGAATACTATTCTTTTTTCATTTATTATATTCCATTTTTATGGGTGGTTTTTATTTTTAAAAATGGTTTATCATCTGCTAAAAACATGTCAAACGAAAGCGTTTATTGAATGAAACAATTACATATATTATTTTATCAGCATAATTATTATTATTATTTTTTTTTTTCCATTAATGCATTTAAAATTAATGGTAATAAAAGGAATTTTATGGATTTAATAACATCGTTTGTTATTATTGCTTCATTTATATATTTCAATATACAGATAGCACAAATGTTTTATTTAAATTGGGGTTTTTCTTTTTAAATGTAGGGCAAACATGCTTGAAATGTTTTGCAATTACGTATATATAAATGTTGTATAATCTGAAATAGATATTTTGTTATATAACTGACCATGATCCTAATTTTGCTGAAATGCTTATAATTATGTAATGTTTTCTCCTCCAGGACACATTATGCCAAAGCAGATTATTTGCTGCCTCTGAAGAGGTGTAAACAAGCAGCAAGAAGACACGTTGTGAATAGTGGCCTCAAGAACTACCTTGAGAAAAGCCTCTTAAGAGAAGTGGACAACAAAGAGACTATCTGCAATGCTTGTTATGCCAAGTACCGATGACAGTCTTCTACAACAGTATGGCATATTGATGAAGAATTACCACAAGCCAATCTTCTGAGCCCAAAGACCATACAGCTCAAAATTCCATCAACCCCAAGGAGCCACAAATACTGCATTGTATGTAAGAAGACCGGAAATCAGCGAAACCACTTTCATAGAAAAGGGTGTATTCATTGACTCTAGAAACAGATGCTATCTTAAACATAAATTGAAACAACCTATTTTTCTAAATCAGCACTCGGTGATTTCTGTGACAAAACAGTGTGATATTTTTTCTAGGATGGACATTGTTTCCTTGCTTGAAAATATACGTCATATGATCAAAAAACAAAGTCACATCAACTTAACATTTCATCAATGGTGATGGACGATGACTGCTGCTGTTTAACTGGTTTAACCAAAGAGTAGTTTGTAGATTTAACAAGCTATCTACAGCTGTGCGGTCATTGCCTACATGCCTATGTGTGTTCAAAAACAATGATGCCTCCATAACAAAACATGCCTTCTCACACAATTTAGAAAACATAAATGAGTGGATCCAAGAGAACCATGTTTGTATTTTAGACAGAGGATTCCGGGATGCTGTGGAGTTTCTTCATCAAGAACGATGACTTGATGTGAAAATGTAATCCTATTTACCAAAAGTCCAACAACAACACACCACTGATGAAGCTAACTCAAGCAGACTAATAACAAACATTAGATGAGTAGTAGAAAGTGTAAATGGCAAACTCAAGCATTTTAAATATTTAGATAAAGTTGCACCTAATACAATGATCCTTTACATTGGTGATTTTTTGCAAGTTATTAGGGCAATCTGTAACAAATACGGAAAAACCTCTAGTGACATCCGACAATCCATTAGCAAATATTATAGCAAGAAAAGGCAGAGGAAGGCAACCATCTTCAGAAGTACTTAGAGGATAAAGATTTGCTGAAGAAGAAATCTGTATTTTAAAAATCTGGATGATGCAACTGTGGGGCTGCAAAACTTCCCTAAGTTGAACATGGATCAGCTAAGAGATATCACCATTGGAGTATATCACCTGAAACAAGCCTCATCATACTTCAGGAACATATTTTGATGACAATGGGGAGTATCCTTTGATGGTGTGTAAGGAAAGCCCAACATTAATCAAAGTAAAAATCCAGTCTAGTCATACAAATAGTGCTGCACATACGCTTTGGATTGAGTATAGGAACACTCCCTATAAACCTGTTATAGGATGGTACTATACCTGTAAAGTAGGTGCTCGGGTTGTAGGTTGCTGCGCACATGTAGCTAGTGTGTTGTGGTATTTAAGGACTATGGATAAATCAAGTCAAAAATATCACAGAAACCAAGTATTCCCTTTTGGATACACGTGACATGCCAGCAAAGGACAGCTCACTAGAGAGTGACAGGTATCAAGAAGAATAATTATATCATATATTGGTGTACATTGAACCTCAGCATGTGTAATACAGTTTCTGATCTCAGGAAATGAAACGAACGTGTTTCCTATTGTAAAGTATTCCATTTATATTGAAGTTAACAATGTTATTATCAGCCCCATGAAAGAGCACTATATAAAAGAAATGCATGCTTATAGCATTCAAAGATATTCTGCTGTATGAAACTATGTTTAATTTACATACCAGTAATACAAACTTGGGTAGTAAAAGCTATAAATCTATTCATACTGCACCTGTGATAACATATTCTTGTTAATTAATTAAACAATATAACTGAGTAATACATGACTAAAATTAACATTGTTACTAGATATTTAGACAAGATATAGACTTAATTGTTTCAGACATGTAATGATTTGATAGGTTAGCCTGTTACATTATGCGAAGGTGAAGGCACTGTATAGCGTTATTTAATGCAAATGTAACTGACTAAACTTATCACTTTTAAAAATGATTTTAAGAAATATTTTGGAAAGATTTGGTGTGATATGATTGGCTGAAGTAAGTGACTTGTAAACCATAAGAGGCTTTTGCTGCATCTCAGCAAAACACCGGCCTTGGTGGCGTCTTGGTTAGGCCATCGATCTACAGGCTGGTAGGTACTGGGTTCGGAATCCCAGTCGAGGCATGGGATTTTTAATCCAGATACCGACTCCAAACCCTGAGTGAGTGCTCCGCAAGGCTCAGTGGGTAGGTGTAAACCACTTGCACCGACCAGTGATCCATAACTGGTTCAACAAAGGCCCGGTTTGTGCTGTCCTGCCTGTGGGAAGTGCAAATGAAAGATCCCTTGCTGCTAATTGGAAAGAGTAGCTCATGTAGTGGCGATAGTGGGTTTCTTCTCAAAATCTGTGTGGTCCTTAACCATATGTCTGATGCCATATAACCGTAAATAAAATGTGTTGAGTGCATCGTTAAATAAAACATTTCTTTCTTTCTCAGCAAAACAGATCTATGGTGAGACATTGGCATGTGTGACCCTGAACATCCAAGTGCCATGGAAATAGAGTTTTTAACATATCAATAAAATGAATATACATTTTTAATGTACTAGTTGGATTGGCCATTTGTTCTATAATACATGCTAGTATCAGGGTTGAAAATGAACATGAAAACCATGGTCGCCAGCAGGGCCAGTTGAAGAAAAATCTTACTGGCCCTTCTCAAATTCAACTAGCCCTCCGATTATCACATTGAAATTTAACTGCAAAGCCAAAATTAAAACTAGAATGTTCTTTGTTGAATAATAACCATGTGCTCACCATATATAGTCTGTTTGCTTCCAAGAAACCCCGATGAATTGGCATGTAACTTCATAATGAAGTTTAACCCCATACCAACTTAAATAAAAAAATTTGAAAAAAGAAATCTAGTATAAATAAAAATGTTTCTTTAGAAATTACCATTAAATTATATAGATTAAATGTCATTTTTAATCCAGGCGTGAAGACAAAATGCTATAACAGCCAAGTAATGCAGCTTGACTTGCATTGCCTCTGAAGTAAAAAAAATTATGCACTACAACAAGAATAAAAGTAGAACTGTGCGTGCTGTAGTATATAAACTAGCATGGGGTGACAGTCTTCTTTATGGTGATGCAAGAGGGATGAAATACACTTTGTGGCAATGCAAGGGTAAAATCTGGGTGGGGGGTATCTGAGTAGTTAATAGTCTAAAACTCCTTAAATGGTTAAGAACAGAATTTTCTTTAAGTTTCTATAATTTTTTCCAGATTTTTTCTTCCCCCCCCCACCCCCCCTTACTAGCTATGGCCCTGATATATCTATATTTCTGTTAATAATATTATAACAGACCTGTATGATTGGATACACACACACCCTGATAACGTAAATGACCTCTATTGACTTTCATGTCAGTACAGGGGACAATATTTCGAAATCTGAGGTACGCGGAAGTCGGTTCACGTGGTTTTTACCTAGGTAATCAATTGTTCGGTTACGTGAATTATATTTGCGTAACCCATGGGTTATCTGATCGGTTACCTCAAAATTACGTTGAAATTATATTTTAAATACATAGTTTTTAGTTGAAAGATAAAGTTAAAACAAATACAAAAGAAAACATTTAAAAAAGAAAAGAAAAAAAAAGTCTTTAATGTTTGCTAAAGTTAACAATATTATAAAAGAACTGAATATTAGCTCCAGTACTGAAACAAAATACAGGGGCGTAGCCAGAAATATTCTTAGCATTACACACGCGATAGGCGTGCCCGAGCGGGGGATTCGGCCACACACACCGTCACCGTGAAAATTTTAAAAGTCAGGACGACTGCAGATGCATTTTTTAAAATCTTTTTTCGAGTCAATTTTAAGAGGTCTATTATATAGAACAATTACAGACAGCCTCGACCTATTCCCGGATTTTGTTTTTGCAATACGCACGTGCGTAATGGGCGCTACGCCTTTGAAATAGATAAATACTCATTTGTAGGGATTCCTTTTTGCGATTTGCGGTGGCTATGCTACTTTCACTTCATCAATGGTACTTATATACTACAGTGACGTTCCAAATGTTTGGGGTTTTTTAAAGCTCATTATGCGATGTTAGTATTTTAAAAATTTTGTGACACTTTTGGATTCCTGTTTACGTTAAAACTGTTTTTAACATATGTAAAATTATAGCCAATCCAATACTATGTCTACATATATTCCTTTAGAGATAAAATAGCAGCAGAAAATTTAGCCGTCCGAGCACATTTCTTTAAAACTGTTTTAAAACTGTAGACTGGTCGTAAGTTACAACTGTTGCAATATAAGACTTTCAAGTATCTAAAAATCAGTCTAAAACATTTGTCGGAATACCAGTAGTATGTCTGCATGAATAAACTTCCTGTAATCGTGAAGTTTGCAAGTTTTAATTTCTGAATGTTTACAGGTCATGACGTAACCGATTTGCGGTTTTTGTAAATTTAATTTTGCGTAACCGACACGCGAACAGAACGGCGGTTCGCGTGAAATATTGTGCCTTGCTGTATATTAATTTTTTCGATCGTTACTATTGAAAAAGCATTGGAATGTTGAGAGTAATTTGGAATAGGAAATAATATTTAAAAATACATTATTGCAATCTGATTAAAATTAGCTCTACTGGGTCTAGCCAGTAGATCTAACAGCATTGCATGGACTGCCATGTCCAGGTGACATTTCATCTATAAATAACAATTTAAATATCGACCATTTACACTTCGCCTTTTATAGCGTTATTCGGGAGCATACAAATTTTAAAAATATCGGGCGAGACTATTTATGCAATAGGTGAACTTGTTGGTCTATTTCAACATTGCAAAAACAGGGTAATAAACTTTGGATTGTATACTACATGTAGTATAAATAAATTATATGGCTATACCATCACAGGTTTTTTTTTCGTCTTGAAATGAATTTTATATCAAATTTTATATTGCAATTAGTTTCTGGCATACTTCGTAATTCACCCGAATCATTTCGTTATACCCTCGGCATAATCCCAAATTTTTTCAAATTCTTTTCAAATCACTGGCATGATTTTGGGAGTAAGGTTTTGATTGGTCAAATGAAAGGTCAACTGGACATGAGCTCCAACGGGCTGCTGTTAGATCCACATGTAGGCCTAATAATGGAGCTAATTTTAATTAGATTGCATTTATTGCAATTTGACACTTTTATTGCGAAATGACACTGGTCTAATTATTTTGACAAGATGGAAATGCTTTCTTTGCCTTTTGGGGATACCAAGCTAGTCCATTTATTATGGACTGATAACAAAGGGCTCGATGTCCTGGGTAAACATAATGTTTCATGAATATGCGAAGAGACAGGTTGAAAAGGGCAAAAGCAGAAGCTGACCATCTTATTTTAGTCTATAGCACTAAATTAAACCCCAAACCCCATAGATGACAATAGCAAATGTGGCTAAAGTTGCTACATGCAATCTTTAAATCAGAAAAATATGAGGTTATAATGCTAATTTGAGATATACTAGAAAGCACCCATTACTACTCCATTCCATACAAAGATTGTGGCACTCTGCACATGTTTCAAATGCAGTAGTACCTGGCACGTACACTGAATTAATTCAAATTAATATAGCAAATATATTTAGTGGCCATATGAAAAAAATAACACTTATGACAACATGTTCTTTCAAATATCTCGCCAGGCGTGACCATATTTATTAAGCTCTTAAAGTTCAAACTTTGATCAGATGAGATGTTATTTCTCATTTTATTACCTACATCGTTATTAAGGAGACAATAAGTCTAGAAGCATTTTCAATATTTGCTAACGTTTTTCTCACAGGCCTTAATAGAGTGCATTTTTTTTATACTAAAGGCATATTTATTCGTTCCATTTATTTTAACTTGATTTTCGTGCATGTATCCAATTACGGTTCAAACACGGGTATTCAGGCTGTCTCTAAATGACAGTGGATGAATATTAATTGTTGGTGACAAGTCGGTGTAGTGGCCTTACACCCCCTTCTGGGCTTTTAAAACACTGGGGTGCGAACTCTGTACCTACCAGCCTTTAGACCGATGACTCAACCATTACATCATTAAATCCAGTACTGTAAGGCATATTGCACGTGAAATATTGTAATAGATATTGTCAATGAAATGGAAATCACAGCAAGTAGGAAGTAGAATGCATGACATATTTTTGCTAAGACACTACATATTAAAACGGTTTACAATATCATTGAATTTTGCAACACTTTTGAAGTGTTAGCTAGCTGTTAAACTTATTCTCATAATGTTTAATTGAGTTACCAGCTGAATGCAGAAGCAAAAAACTAAAATGTTAGTGTCCCCTAACTTATTTTAACAAGTATATTTTCAGTGTTGAATTTAAAATTGTTCCACAAATTATCTTGTTCTACATTTTTGAGATGTTATTTTATACTACACACAGAATTGAATATAGTTGAAATAAAAACTTTTGCAATTTGTGATGGGTCTTTTACTATTTTGCCTGGACTAATGTCAGAGTAGGTTGGAATCGGATTGAAAAAAAAAAATTGTATTGCAATTCAGCACTTTATTGGAAAGCAGGCAGGCACAGATGGACAGGACGGACGGACAGGACAGACAAACAGACAGGACGGAGATGAAACCTATAGCCCCTCTGGTTGGACTGGTAGGGGACTAATAAAAAAGGTGGTATTCTTTTTTGTAGAACTTAATTTGCTGCCTAATACTTAATTATGTAATATGCATGCATTATTTAGTTATTCCCAAGACTGAATAAAGTTGATGTATTGATCAGTTGTTTCTATTAATACTGTTGGCCATGAATTGTAGTGACTCAATATACTCTTATACATATATCCATATATTCTTGTGCTATTGAATGTTAACATTTGTGGGGGTTTTTCAGACTGTCATCCGTTTTACTTCCTTGCCTGCTAGCCTACCTTGTGGCCCGGTGCATGCAGAATGAAGCTGTACATTCGATATCTCACCCCGTTCTGGATATCTTGACGCTTGTTACCACAGTGGTTGCAATCACATCACTAGCCAAAGATGCTCGTATCTGCATGTGGCAGAAATACTGGGATGGGTTGGCTCAGTCTTATGAACATTTTGTGCTGACCAGTGAGCAGCTATCCATAGTTGTCAAGAAGTCACTTCAACTTGTACAAGAGAGGGAACTGATTGCCAGAGGATTTTCTTTGTAGGTACTTAATTAATAGACATGCTAAACAGCTTCATATATACTTGTATAACACCACTCCTTGCCTATAAATGTGACATCCAATATTCCATAATCATACTATCAATTCTGTTGAGACACCAACATAATAAAATAAAGAAAAGTGGTACTCTTTTCTGGGGGTTTTATAGAGCTAAATTAGGTATAATTTTCTGATGAACAGAAAGGCATTTCCTTGTTTGAAACAGTTTTGAGGCATGTGGTTGAGCATGTAATATTTAATTATGTAGTATGCTCTATAGAACATGGGTTTATGGAATGTATTATAAAAAGGTTTAACATTTACATGATACAGGTATATGATTTATCTTTTCACTTCTGACTCTGTTCATAACATGTATGTGAACCATCTTGGCTGTGACAGTTTAGTGTGTGTTTTTTTCTAGAGTTCCTCCTGGGTGTGCAGCTTCTCAGCTGGTACAGAAAGTGTCCTCCACATCACTGAGGCAGTGTCCAGAGCTGAGGAAACAGATCTTCTTAAGTGTCCGTGCTTGTATGCTCACCTGCAGGAAGGCAACATTGCACATAATTAGTATGTATCCTTTGCTATTGATCAGCATTTTGTTAGAGAATTAAAAGTTAATTCCATTTGTCACAAAGGTTTATGTACTCTTTGGTTTTCATGCTATTCAGCCCAATCCATTTACCACAGACAAGTTTAATTCAGGCATCAGTCATGCAAGCGTAGTTTTGTGAAACCCATTTGGGACATCAATTATGTGGTCATGGCAACGTACACAGACACAAATTGGGTTACCTCAATTTGTTTTCGTGTAACCAATTGAGAGAGGCCTGTTACAGATTCATCGTCAAATATTACCTTTATGTTAGCACCTTTATGCACAGTGGATGCATTCGATTGCTTTGATTTGCATTTGATCTATATGCTAACATAAAGGTAAAATTAATGTCAGTGTTACTCAAAATAGAAATGACTAACATGGGAACTTTATACAAAAAGGATGCATATGGACAGGGTTTCTACCAGAGGGTAAAACGGGTATGGCGCCATACCCAAATGTTTTTGCAGATTTAGTTAACCTTTTGACAAAATTAATGACCATTATCATTACTGTCTGATTTTCTTAACCCTAACCCTAAACTTAACCCATTTTCTTTCTGGGGGAGGCCCCCCATAGCCCCTTGTTGATCGTGGTTGCATTCAATTCCATAGCGCCATATCCCAAAACAATTACTGGCAGAAACACTTATAGATTGATTTTTGTTAAAGTCCTTGATCAAATGATAAATGTTATTTAGTCCTGCAGCAGAGTCTGAAAAAGAGCCATGGCTAAAATTAATCACTAGGGTGTGGAGTTCATGAAAATATAAGATGACATGTTCTCAAATTGATGCAAACAAGATGGTGTCTGTTTTTGAAAATGGATGCCAGTTCATCATCAAAACTGTATCTTCAGAACTACAGCACTTGACATTTCTATCTTGGTGTCAAAACTGATATTTATGGGCTCAACGAGTTCATTGACACTGTAATGCTGTCAGATATTGGGTTGACAAACATTCAAAATGGCTGACTGAAAAGGGTGGCAATTTTGGAATGAAAATCTAAAAATATTTGTAATAAGACTAATTTTATGTTAGATGTTAGGTTTAGATTGTTGATAAGTTTAGTTATCATGTTTTCAAAATTACTAAAATAAGATATAATTGCAAATTGTAAATAATTGTATCAAATAATAAATCAAGATACCAGATATATGTCATCAAATGGTTTCTCGGGTAAGAATGTGTTGTTGTCATTATACAACTATTAGCATTCACAAACACCTAACTAAGACCTGAATAAATACACAAATGGATAAAGTAGTGAGTGAACGAGTGAGTGTCTGTATGTATGAATGTGTGTCTGTATGTATGAATCAATCAATCAATCAATCAATCATGAATTAATGAAAGAATGTTTAGAAAATTCCAGCACATGGTTAAAAATTAAGTTGAAAACCATGGTTACCAGCAAGGCCAGTTGGAAGAAAAATCTTACTGGTCCATCTCAAAATTCAGCTAGGCCTACTATTATCACATTGAAATTTAACTGCACAGCCAAAATCAAAACTATCTAATATTCTCTGTTGAATAATATCCATGTGCTCACCAATGCAGTTTGGTGGTAATTTGTAAAGAATTTTTTTAATTTATTTACCCTGAAGATTTTTCACCAGAAAAAGAAGTTATTTAAGATATTATGGGTTTAAAACTAAAATTAATAAATTAATATTTTTTTATATGAATTTTATCTTTATGCATTATGAATTTACTTTTCAATTCATGGGTTCCCTTTTGACGCACACGGACAATAGCCTAAAAATTGGTCAAATGTAATAACTTGTGTGTTTGTACACGCACACGTGTGCGTTTAATTTGGATATTGTAAATATTAGTAGGCTACTAATAAAATAAATATCAAAAGCAAAATAAATCTGTTTATTACAGTAATATTTGGACAGTTGTGTCATCATGTATATCTGATCTCTTCTTAGTTTATTCAAATTGCTTAAACTTAAAACAATACCGACAATGACAATTAATTAGCTGACCTTTGGAATAAGCAGTGTAGTAATGAAAAATGTCATTGTTATTTTTATATGTGTGCATGCGCTCACATTAGTGAGTTAAAACTACAAGATAGATTTTGATTTTGTCCCAGAATAATATAAACTAATTAAATGTGATTGCTTTTTACCATAACATTGAATAACAATTGTCAAAATGTAGGTCTACTAGATAATTACGGCATATTCAGTCCATTCCAATAAGCCAACAACTTTCAGATTAAAAAAACATACTTTATGTCTGCAATACATTTTGATCTCTATTTTGAGAAAGATCCAGACCTAAACCACAGGAGCTGAGTCTGGCACTGTCAAAATATAGAGCATGTTCCATGTCTTCTGCTGCTGTAGTTTGTGCCAGCAGACGTGTGTTTTGTCACATTCGATTCAGTTTCAGTGCGTTTAATTTTTAATTGATACCATACTCGCCAGACCCTAATATCAATGGTCGCCCAACGGACTACCTTTGTAAATTCTTAGTCACTTTTGTTTCCACTAACTATCGTTTGATATTTTGTCCTCTGTTGCAGATATAATAGGTTGAAACTGTTGATTTTTACTTTCTGTTATTCTGTTTATTAAGCAGATCTTTATAAAATATTGTAAACTTTTGATTTTGAGGGGATATGAACGCTTATAAAAACAACGGAAGTGGTAGTGTTTATCATTAAAATCATTTATCTTGAGTGCCAAATAATATATACACCGCCTTTACAAAAACGAAACTACTTTTTATCAGCTGGCGATATTTTATCACAGCGATCGATTCGTTCGATGAAGATGGAAATAACAAAAATGTATCTGACATTAGGAGATCACTTTACAAACATCTTTATTGTTTTTCGTATATCTTGAAATCTTTATTAAAAATAATAATATTAAAACTTTGATCGGTCCAGCAAAACCGGAACTGCCCGTGAATGTCAGACCTATATCATTCAGTTAAAAGTTTTTTTTATAAACCCCTTTGCACTTTTTTGTAGGCAAAATAAGGAGTATGTCTTTTCTCAAAGTCTACCAACACACAACAATATGATAACCAAACTACTCCCCCCCCCCCCCCCCCCCCCCCTTTTTGTTTTGTTTTTTGCTCTACGTTTTTTTTTTTTGAAGGGTGTGGTGCCGACCGGCCGCCCTCCTTTAATTTTCACCCAGCGAGAACACTGCCAGGATGTTCAGCCATATTGGATCAATTAAAGCAAACAAAATCTGTTTTTAGTTCGGGTAAACCATACCTATCAAGCAGTTTCTCGAAATCACACTTGGTGGGATCCTTATGCATGGGCATGGTGGTTTATTGCTATCTGAACAGATAAAGGCATCGGTGCAGTCTTATTAGTGATATGCGTTTAACCGTGGAATCAGTTCAGTTTCAGTTATAGAAGAAAAACTGTGGACATAGAATAACACTGTACTGACAGATTTCCAAACAATTTCTATGTTTTATCTACCTTAGTGGTGACCATCGTGAATTTAAATGATGTGGCAATGTGTATTGATTAGCTGGTGATAGTTCAAAATTAATTCCTTGACTCGTAAAACACCATCATAAACATCAACAGTTTTGCCAAAGCTAATACATTATCTGAGATATTACCAGTTCTGTGGTTTAGCAGCCATCTTGGATGCCATATATTGTATATTTAAAAATTCTCAAGGGTGCCAAGTTTGCAACCCATGAATCCTCAATCTAAATCTTCCAAAGATGTAATTACCAGAGAGAAAAATTGTGGGTACCAACCTGCAAGGTTAAGTACTCTGGCAAAAGGACTATAATCACAAAATGAATGTGGTTCCTTCATAGTCGACTGGCCAAGACTCTAAAAAAAAATTTGCTAGCATTGTTTTGTTAAAAGTGAGTATAAACCATTAAGGTCTCCACGAGTACTCTGGCATGGGTCGATTCACAGGACTCTAGTTACCGTACAAGGTAGAATACAATGATGAACTATAATACAATGCACAATGTAGGACAATAACTTCAGCAGTAGATAATCAACAATATAATTTACACAATAATTATATGATTATACGCTAGTTTCTCAAGTACTGAATCCCAATATTTTGGACTCGTGTAGGCCCTAATAACCATGCTATATGGTTTCATAATGGTCTAAGCTTTCAGAAAAACCTGGTTACCACTGCAGCATTTGACTTTCGAGGTCAAATGTTGAGGTTAAAAGATCACGTAAGTTCAAATATCAATTTTCATCTGAAATCATCTATGGACTCTTTTTCTCTCAGAATCTGCAGCATTTAACTTCATTTGTTGTGACTTTAAAGAGATATGATCGAGGCATGTCAAATGTGAAATAACATACAAGTGCGATTTTCTCCTTAATGGAGTAATTTTAAAAATTGGCAAATGTAAATGTAGTCATGAACTTTTTAATGTTAGAAGCAGACATGTTTCATCAAGACTTCTAACTAAACTTATAGCTGATGTATTTTTCATGCTGGGGTGTTGTTAAACATTCATTCAAATTGAACTAATTATCAACAATTATCTTACTTTTTATTTGAATTATTATTCTAATTAATTTTTTGATTATTAAAATGATCAAATGTTTCAAATAAACATTTACACAATGCAACAGCATAATACACTTATAATATTCACAGACTATCAGTGAATTTTCAATTGTGTAGATAATCATAATGTAAATAAATATTTCTATATATGGTCATCAAGACAGTTCATATAATAATAGTTATTATATAAATTACCATACAACTTTCAGCATTTTCGTCATCCTGAGAATATGTATTAATGTCCAAATTTGATGGTTAGACATGCTGTTAATATTACTTAATGCTGTTCAGTCATTCTGACTGAATTCAAGCAACCATCTGAATTTTACACATCCATATCACACTTTTGCTTGGAAATTTGTATGAGACAAACGTAGATTCATGGCATCAGTTGTTGGGGAAAGCATCTTCAAAGCTTTTGTACCTTTCTGAAAGAGGTCATGTTTTGCTTGGTCAGTTCCAGTTGTGACAAACTGCTGCTTGGTACCAACGACATGCAGACTGTTCGACATGCAGACTGTTCGGTATCAGGAAGTAGACTATCTCGTCCTACACCCTGAAGCAACTCTGGATATTTTACATAAAATGTCCAACATGTTTTCCTGCCATTACCAGCAAATGTCACACCCAGTCAGAGAATGAAAACGATTTTGTTGTTCGTCTGTCGGTTATGCAAAACTAATATTAACATAAACGATGGATCGTTCATGCAAAAGCTGAAATCCTTCATTAGAAAATCTAAAACAACGTGTTGCCTAATTTTATGAATTGATGACACTGATAAAAGCATTTGGGATTTCCTATGATTTAATTATTTCACATTTCATTTGGCAGTTGGAAGAAAAATAAATTTATACATGCGAAATTATTGAAGACAAAAAATCTATATTTATCTACTACGAAACTTTAGGATGACAAGAAATTTATTTGATTTACAGATACTCATAATATTATTCTAAACAAGGAAATGTAAGTAAATTAGATTTTTAATAATTATGATAGATTCACATAATTTCGATACTTTCAGTTCAGACCCGGAAACATTAATTAAGCTCAGTGCTTCCGGGAAATCCCTGTCTATTATCTTTTCATTCAGACTATTGTTTGCTACCAACAAGTACTCCCTTGTAAAAGAACAGATAGGGTATGGTGCTGAAATGTAAATAGCAGCATTCAAGTTGGTCCTAGCATACAATTTACATCTACATATAAATAAAAAAATTGTATTTATGATAGGAAATTTGATGGGGAAAAGCTATGAACATCGTTCATGTTAGATTCTCGTTTGATGACCATGGCCATAAATATTTTCATTTTTATTTGAAGTACTGAAGAAAATCTTTAGTATAAACATTGAAACAATACGAATGACATATCGGTAGTCTGATAAATTCAAATGTTATGTCTTTTTAGTACATATAGTGCTTTTGAAATGTAATGGACTGGCAAACATTTTGTTTCCATAGCTTCCACCAACCATCCACACTTCAACCCTGTCTCTAAATAAAGTGAATCAGTAATAGGACATCAGTATCTCTACACCTTAGTATGATACTCTTGTATCCAAATGTGATTGCTGCCATAGCATGTAATACCAATCTGGTGACTGCCTAAAAACCCATGGTTGGCATCTAGAAGGCAGAAGAAATCCATGTGTTGAAAAAATGGCTTTTGAAGAATTCCACCAGTCACAATTTCCCACACTGCATTTGTTTCACTAAGCCTCTAATTAAGGAACATTACATGTAGCAGTGCCTTCCTTATTTTCAGCCAGTAAAATGAAACTACTCCATTTACTTCTGGCAGTTCCAAAGGTTGATAAACATCTCATACGGAGGCTTATAGTTCATCAACATTAACCTCGAATGCAAGTGAAAGCACAAGCCAAGTGCTTGCATTTGCATTCGAGGTTAATGTTATTCAAAGGCTATTCAATACATCAAGAGCTGGAAGAAATGTAAACATGGAGGGAAATTGTGACTGGTGAAACCCTTCAAAAGCCATTTTCGTTAACATAGTATTCTTCTGCATCTAGATGCCAACCACGAGGGACAAATTCCAACAATAGGAATTAAGACAATAATGGATTAAATTCATAGATATTTTGTTGATCTTTGAATGAAATCATAAGACATGTTTGTGAAGGAGCATAAAAAGGCCTTAAAAAAGACATTCATATCTTAATCAAAATACCTACCATAACCAAAGCCCCAACCCAAACTACAGTATCTCAACTAAATTTACAAAACAAAGCTTAGAAAACCTCATAGAGTATATTATGTGTACAATAGTTACTTATATATAAAAGCTGCCAACTAATCATTAAGTGCTTAATTTGTTATTTGCTAATCTTACCCAGTAACATGTAACAGTCGTCATCTTCTTCTTTTCAGTCTTTCTTGTAATGATATCACAGGGAGATGTTTGCTGCCAGATGCTTCTAATGACTAAGCCGAGCATGTGCATATTACACTAGTTTAGTTCCCAGTCAGATAATTTGGCTTAAGACTGAAGTAAAAGCATGTATACATGTACCAAGCAATTAGTGACACCATAATGATTGATATTTGTCTCGATCATCCAGTTTTAAGAGGTACAATTTAAACTAAACAAACACTTTGGGACTGAATTATTCATCCGGTATTCAGTTTAAAGAGGTTTCTGATTTAGAGAGGTAAACTTGGGTGTTAAAATCATGGGATTCACTGTGGAAAACCGATGTATTTTTCATGCTGGGGTGTCGTTAAGCATTCATTCATTCATTCATTCACTGTGGAAAACTTCTGGTTTCAAGAGAATTCCGGTTTTATAGAAAGGATCCTGTCTTGAGGGATTTCACTCTGTGTGTGTGTGTGTGTGTTGTCCATGTATGCTATATGTCGCGCAAGTCATTCACTTAGCAACATTAACTTAATTTGCTTGTTTATTCTGTTTATTTAATACATATGGAGTTGCCTTTTTTATTGTTAAATCAATGTGCTCTAGTGGCATCGTTAAATAAAACAAACTTTACTCTTTTTTTATTGTTACAACTTAATTTGTAAAAGATACCCACTGGCACCAGTCATTGACTCTTGCTCCAATTATGCAGCCACTATTAGTCTTGAGGACTATGGGCCATGTGTTCAGATGAGCAGCAGTGAGGACATCCAGACACTAAGTCAGCTTACAGATGGTTTTTCTGTAAGTGCATTAAAGGTAAGTCTATGGATCCTACAGAAACTTGTGATCAAATATGGCACATATTTCTCAATGTACACATAATATGTGATACATTTTATCATTTTCACGAAGCTAAATATTGTTATTTCACAATCCAACTGTGCTACTCTTCATGAACTGGAAACAAATTAGTTTTAGCCAATTTTCAGATATATGTAGTATTTGTTTGGAAATGATTAAGAAGTGGCCAATTTAAACAACATTTTAGTAGCGAGATACTAAATGCTGTAGCCTCTAAATGAGCAATTGGCAATTGATAAAAATAATTGTGCTTCTACCTTAACCGGGAGTTAAAGTATATGAAAAATGCATTAAAATGGTGGTCATTTTGAATTTCAAGTTGGTTGCCACGATTGGATGACTATAAAATTTATGTTTCTATGTTAACCGGGAGTTGAGATATATTAAAAAATATATTAAAATTGTGGCCGTTTTGAATTTCAAGATGGCTGCCTAGGTCAGACAATAATTTTCTTTTTTACAAATTCATTCACTGAGCTCCTAAATGTAAACAGATACCTATATTGTTGTGGGTCAACTGAGAGTAACGGTATACAAATATTTTAATGGTGGCCAGTTTGAATTTCAAGATGGCTGTCATGCCTAAATAACTAAACAAACGGTTATCAGTGAGTTCATTTACCTAAAAATATAGGTCAAAATATCCTAAAATGATGGCAATATTGAATTTCAAGATGGCTGCCATATGATCAAATGACTGAAACAAATGCTACCAAAACTGCCGAACTTATAGCTGTGTTCACACTTACACTGCAAATTAAACAGGTTCAACTAAACTGGTTAAGCTTAAACATTTTTGGTTGGAAATGACAAGCATCTACACATGCATTAAGCTATACTGGTATAAGGCGGAAGTGTAGTTAACCGCATTTGTGCAAGACATCAATGTTAGGCCATTGCTAACGTACTCACTGCTTGTTCTGACTGTGACGTCACTGTTACTTCCACCTTATACTGGTTAACTAAAACAGTTTGCATTCACACTTGCATTTAAATTGTTTTAGTTATACCAGGTTAGTTAAACTAGTTTAAAGTGTAATTTTAAGTCTGAATGCAGCTATTGTAACAATGTTATTTATGTGTCACAAAAATATCAATGTTGGTGAAAATATTAAACTCTAGCTGACATGTAGTGGCTGCAGGCAGCAGCTATATAGTGCCTATTGTGAAAATAATTAAGAACATGGGTGACTAGTTGATTTCTAAAACTCTGTATTAAACCATGCATACAGCAGTTCTTTATGCAACATATTTATACATTAATAACAAACATCTTCACTTTGTACTCTTTATTTGGATCTTGAGATGTTATTTCTACCTTTAGTTCACTAATATTAGTGTTAAAGGAAAAGTTAAATATTTGAATATCAGTATATAGATTTCTTCAACAAACTTTAAAATATACACAAAGAAAAAAGTTAAGCACCTCCTGTATTTTTCACAATGACTTGTCTTACGAGGTTTGGCGTTGAAAGCCTGATAACATAACCTCGGAAAAACAAATGACCACAGATGACATTCATGACATAAATCATCAATAGCGGGTAAACCCGCCACGCGCCTGGATGACAGCTTCCACCCTTCGTCTCATCCCACCAGTAAGTCGTCTGATCTGCTGCATGGGCTACTGTTGCCATTCTCGGTGAAGAGCTGCCTCAAATTGTGCCAGAGTCTGTACAGGTTGGGGTCAGTGCCTGTACTCAACGCCCCAAGATGTCCCAAACATGCTCTAGCAGGTTTAGGTCAGGACTCATGGCTGGCCAGGGCAGGGTTGTCACAGCTTCAGTTTGGAGTAAAGCTGTTAGTGCTCGGGAATGATGTGGCCTAGCATTGTCATCCATGTACAGAGGTCTGGTGGCGAGTGGATGGTTGTCAAAATGTGGCACAACAAATGGTTGCAGGACGTTACGAATGTACCGATCACCACTGAGGTTGCCTTGGATGGTGACAAGATCCAGCTTACAATCATGTGACAGGCAACCCCAAACCATTACTGAACCTCCACCATATGGGGTCATAGGTCGTATGTTCCTGAGTGTGTAGGCCACATTTGTATGCCTCCAAACTCTCAATCGGCCATCTGTGACATGGAGCAGGAACCAGCTTTTGTCGGATCAATGGACTCTTCGCCAGGACCTCAGATTCCAACCTCTCCGGGCCAAACACCACGCTAAACGGCGTCTATCATGATGATCAGCAAAAAAGGGATGCTTGATTACCCGTGTGGCCTTCAATTTCCTTCGATTTCTCACTGTTCTGGCCGACATCCATCTATTGGGTAACCATTGGCTTTTCAGAACAGGAGACGTAGCAAAGGGTTGGCGACGTATGAGCCAAAGCAGGGCCCTGTCCTCGCACTGTGACCTCATGCGAGGTCTCCCTAACCGTGGGAGATCCTTTACAGCATTGGTATACCTGTGTTTTCATATTAGTCTGCTGATTACGGTGTAATGATACCCCACTTGATGTCCTATACTTTTGAAGGTCATGCCGGTCACATGCATACCAATAATACGTCATCTTTGGGCCTCTGATAACCGTTGACGTGCCATATTCAATTATTAAACTTCAACAATGCAAGACAGTGACGTTAAATGTCCACAATTGCAGTGTATTGATACTGCATTTTGAGCAAAGCATGTCGTTTTGTTGTGGGACGTCACAGTTGTCATTGTATTCTCCTATCATTTTGATGGAACACCATTCTTGACATATTCGTCACGTAATTTGCAGTTTTTACGAATGGGGCTATTTCAGTACTAATTATATCTAGGAGTGCTCAACTTTTTTCTGTGTATATGTGTGTTCCATAATGTCAAGACACAGAACAGTATAACTTGTAAATCAAGCTAATATTACTCATACTTGTGTAATTAAAATGTTTTGTATTTTTTCCTTGAATAGTGAACTTCCAAGTTTGCCATTTTAAACTAAGAGGGACAAGTGCTATCACATGAATTTGCAAACCTAGCTGTGGTTATATTGAGTTAACATGAAGCTATTTTCACTAAATCATGTTATTACCTATTTGAAACATTAAACTGTCAGTTCTTTTCATAATACTGTCATATTATAGTACTGATATTATGAAACAGTCATGTTTTTCAACAGTTTTCAAATATGAATGTTCCATTCAAATTTTTTAGAATCCAAAATATTTTTGTAGGCAATGAACCAGCTTTTTTCCCTTCACCTGTCACAATTTGTAAGAAGACTAGCCCAATGTTTTTCCTTAGCAAGCACAGACAAAGGTTAGTTTATCAATCACATTGTTTATTTTGTTACTGTTTATTCTGATAATAACACAATTCAGGATCAGATGTTCACATGGTGTTGTGAAGGAACTTGGTCTTGCGTCGACTCGCCTCCCTATAAATGTCTGTTTTGGCATTATAGTTTCAGAGCCGATTTCAAATTTCTAGTTTCAGAACACTGACAAAAAATAAGGTTAACACTGGTTTACAAAACAGTGTTGTACACTTGATTTAAACCTTAATTACTCTTCTTTGGCTAGTGGACTGAAACAATTTACTCACCAAGCTTGAAATGTTACTAGCCATGTACATTTATATCAGTGTTATACATAATAACATCAATTCACCTATAAAAACTATTGATTCAGCAGTTATATAAAACATTTTTTCTGCTGCTAAGGGAAATTCACATGTTCATGACTAAATCTGGGTCATGATTCCAAGTCTGAAGTCAGAATTTAGCCATGCTGCATTAAGAATCACCTCGGGGCAGGATTTAGCTCAGTTGGTTGAGTGCTACCTTGGATCCATTCAGCTGATTGGTTTTTTTCTTGTTCCAACCAGCTAGTGCACCACAACTGTTCAAAGGTGTGCTTTCTTGTCTGTGGGAAAAGTGCATATAAAAGATCCCTTTCTGCATTAGGAAAAATGTAGTGGGTTTCCTCTGATATGACTACAAGTCAGAATTACCAAATGTTTGACATCCAATAGCGGATGATTAATGAATCAATGTGCTCTGTTGATGTCGTCAAACAAAACAAACTACATGTAAGTATATTGCCTCAAAAGTTAAAATACTATTGTGAATTCTTAAATACAGGAAGAAACCCATCAGAAAGTATTTATTTAACCAGAATAGTATTTAAATGGGGTACCGTCAGGTTTCTTCCTGTAGTGTTAATATGTGAAAATATTTTATCAGGGAAATCGAAAATGATCGATGTAAAGGTATTTAACGTCAAACATAGAGCGGAATTCTTTGGCTTCCATTGGATGGCAGAGATTTCGCAATATTGATATAGACTGTTCTACGTGAAGTTCAATCAGCCAGTAGAAAGGTGCTAGAAAAACCATCTTAGCACACGTCCCCAAGACGGTAATCTGCCCTTTTCATTGGTTACATGAACTTGTCATTTAGGAGATCGACAGACATTGCTGGCACGAGTCCTTTTATAGATTTTTTTATTATCCATATGGTTCAACATAACTGAGTTAATAATAATCATATGAAGCACATGTGTAATAACAAGTGTAATGACGTAATTTTGGGAAGCTTCCCCAGTCGTTGTTTCCCCAGTCTTAGCTCAGACTGTTCATGTGAAACATGATGTCATTTCATCGTCTCCTCCATGTTGTCATTTCATCGTCTCCTCCATGTTGTGGTTGAAACATTTTGAGACAGTCCTTGTTTTCATAAAAAAAACTACAATAATAATATAGATAATAAAGAAATTATTACACTCATTTCATAAAATCAGTACGACACACATGCTCGTGTAATAATTAATCTCTGTTTCTGACACTCATCTCAAGAAAATCATTACGTCATTTCATAATCAAAGGTAGCATGTGACATCAAGTAATATGTGACACTGCATGCATTCCTTCTAGTGATGTAATATATATCAACTGTGAGCAGGGTTGTGACGTCTTGGTACAAAAATAATATGTAGTGAATTTTATAATACATGTAATTATTGTAGAGTAATCAAAAGTCGCGCACATCACACTTTTTCTAAAGCTCAAGAGCCTACGTGAACAAATGACGTCACATTTACCAATAAATGAAAAGCAAACACTTCCTGGGCCCTGTTCTACGAAACGATCTTAGGAGTATTATCGTTGTAAATACCTACCATCGTGACCTTAACTTTTTGCTACGATCGTCAGCCTGTTCCACAATGCGGGCATGGCTTACTATCGTTGTAAATTACAGTGACAATTTATAATTGGTATGAGGCAGTTGTAAGCCACTAATGTAGCCGTCAAATGGCTGTTACTAGTGTTAGATGATGATTTGATCATTTTCTAAGAACGATACAAACTTTTTGTGTAAAAATGGATCTATAATATATACCAAATACCTTTTTCGAAACTCGGTGTTTGATAAAAAACATTCTAGGCCTAATGACCTTCACACGAAAATACGGGAAATGAGTCTCATGAGTTATGCATTCGGCAATTATCGCCTAGCAAATAAACTGACAAAGTTACTTTGTGGATGTCTGATACCAATGAATACATCCAAGATCTTCCTGAAAGTCGGTAGTCAATTTATTATTTAACTAATTCGCACTTCTTCACAAAGAAAATTTCAATCATTAAAGTGGCACTTATGACTACCGTAAGGTTGCTCTGTGGAATGGCTGTAAAGTTTACGGTGCCAGTTGTAAAGCTCATCTTAAGTCACTACAATTAACCGTAGCTACAATTCTTTCATCATTCATGGAACATTGCCCATGCAGGTCCAATATCAGAATATGCACCATTTGTTTTTTTCATCAGTGAAAAGTAGGTTTTCTCTAATACTAAATACAAGAATCCCAAGACGGAAATTGCCGAACATGTAAATAGAATGGAGTGCACGACTATTCGTTTATGTAGTACGCCAAAAGTGGGTTCTATTTAAAAACTTTGGCAAATGAATTCAGCAATTATAGAATATTCTTTTTTCTACTTTTTCTTACTTAGAAAATTTGTTATCTCTAAGCATTGTTCCTATTGTTACACTAACATGTGATGGTCTCAATATAGCCATTTCTTTCATTCTATTTTGTCTTCTTTCAGATCCTTTTGTAACATTAAATTCAGTACAAAAACTTTGTGATTCTCTGTTGTTGGAGAAACAAAAGTTGCAGCAATCATTGGACTTCCATCAATGTGGCTATCCACCAAGGATAGATAGGAATAAAACATCTAGAAACACAATGTTTAGCAAAGTAGAACATTTTCATTCTTCTGTTCACAACCTTGAATTACGTTTGCAATCTGCATTAATGAGGTAGGTTATTTTTGTGTGTGTAAGTTCTTTTGTGTGTGTGTGTGTGTGTGTGTGTGTGTGTGTGTGTTTGCACACATGCATAGTGTGCGTGTGTGGTTTGTTTGTTTGTGCACACAGTACCCTAGTACTCAAAAAGTTTTAATGTTACAAACCCATATGTTTATGTTTACAATTGAACATGTACAGTGCATAATTTATATAGTTACAAAAGTATATATGCAGGATACATGTAGTGTAGTCGAGTTGTGACATACATATGATACAGTAGTATAATAGTGCAAAATGTGATACTAACATGCCATTATGCATGCAGTTAGGATATGTGTAGAGTAAAACTTGATATAGGACCAACCTGGCAGTGTCCTCTTAGGGCCCCATTGGCCAGATGTATTTCTCACTCTATTTGTATCACATTTAGAAATGTCCTCTTAGGGCCCTATTGGCCAGATGTATTTCTCACTCTATTTGTATCACATTTAGAAGTGTCCTCTTAGGGCCCTATTGGCCAGATGTATTTCTCACTCTATTTGTATCACATTTAGAAGTGTCCTCTTAGGGCCCTATTGGCCAGATGTATTTCTCACTCTATTTGTATCACATTTAGAAGTGTAAGCTTTAACATGTTTGCTCCAATGACACAGTATTATTAATTTTGATCTGCTGTTGTTATATATTAATCATTATTTTGAAAAATATGAATTTACTGACAAAAAAACTAAATAAATGAATCTAATCACAAATACCCTGTGTTAGCCTAGTGGTCAAGGCCCAAATATCAATGAAACATGGTACAGATGGTGTGTCATAGTAGGGTAAATTTAAAATCAGGACATAAAACATTTAATATCCCCCTAGTGGCTGCTATTTTGCATTTTGAAATAGCCGCCATTAGCCACAATTTGTATTAAAGTGAGGATTTTAAGGCACATAAAACCATGATACCAAAATCTATACTCATGTTTGAAGGAACTACATGTACATGTATGGATCTAATGGTGCATATAGAAAGTAGGTAATATATGTTCACCATATTCGTCCCAAAATTTAGATTTCCACTGTATTTGTTTTTATAAAGTGGTATCAGTGCATAGTATTCATCCTAGGAAACAAAATCATCAATTTCTACTTTTCATGATATTCCTAAAAAAAAACATATCCACGTTAAGCCATTTGTATTGTTGTTCCATCTACTGTACATTGTAGCATGGCTTCAGCATTGTAGAGCCCACTAGTGTTCACCTAACCACTAAAGTATCGGTGAACACCATTGGTGGCTGTATTAACTGCATTTAAATATAACAATAGGAACTTCATAACGGCAACACTTATGTTACTTGTTAGCAAAACTTACACAAAAACTTAGTGATTGCAAATGCACTGGCAAAATGAAAAGAACATAAAC
Organism: Gigantopelta aegis; assembly: GCF_016097555.1. Taxonomy (NCBI): domain Eukaryota; kingdom Metazoa; phylum Mollusca; class Gastropoda; order Neomphalida; family Peltospiridae; genus Gigantopelta; species Gigantopelta aegis. The sequence continues at coordinate 53,715,411 of NC_054701.1, forward strand.
GTTCAACTATGTACAATGTCAACTACTAGCAGATCTTAGCTTATTTTCACATCTAGGCAAGTGAAAAATCGCACATCTCAAAATTGATAGACATGTAAAAAGCAAGACCTTTAATTTATGAAGTAAATTGGTAAATGTAGTTATATTTGTTGCAAAAATTAATCCTATAACCAATAAATTGTTATTTTTCTAATTTTGTGTTCATACCTGTATTAATTTCATTGGTGTAATCCGACTTCTCTTCCTTTTCAGGAATGGCTAAGCAATTTTATGGAAATATAATTGAAGAAATATAAAATTAACCCACATATACTTAAAGTATGACATACTCTAAATATTTTTATCACTCAGTATTATAGGATAAACAAACTTGACATTTGTCTTCAATGTCTTTATCACAGTGGTAGGACAATTTGATGAACACATTAAAGTTGCCACAATGAGCATGATTAGGATAGTTTGATGGACATACATGTAGTTACACATTTATACCATTAACACACTATATAGTATATATCTGGATCATATTCAGTGTCATCCTCATCAGAAGATGATTGTGAAGAGATATTACATCAGCTTCTTCTGTTTCTCATAGTAGCTAATAGCCCTGAAGAAGCATCATCACCAGAACTGACTGTATTAGGCTCGCCACTGTCATGTCATTTCTTTTAAAGCACTTATTCAAGTTAAAATTTTCTCTGCTGCTTCATGCCAGTGCAATATCAATGATTTCATCTAGTTTATTATCAGTCCATGACAAATCATTGATCTTCAGCAGAAGATCTTCCATCGTGTCTGGTCGTGAACACAGTTCTCGATCTAAAAGCATTACTATCAGTTGACTAAAGCCCATTTCAACAGTGCTGTTGCTTACACCAAGACAGAATGATTTCAGCCAGAAGACAGATGTTTGGGAATTATTTTGAAGTGACTAAAACATAACAGACAGATGTTGTAGAAAATCTGTTTCATCAATCCTCATATGGACAGAAAAGTGTAGTCTTTCTGTTTCTTTAAAATGAGTGTTTCACATATTTTGAGTTTCCAAGACATTTCCATTAAATGAACAAGCACTATCCAGTTTCGTAGAAGATGTTCCAATTCATGACGGATGTTATTTACAACTCTGGTACTTTTAGCATGTTGTATATTTGAGCATCAGCCGATTTGCCAAATTGTGATGTTTTAACAAGTAAAATAGTTTACATAAAGTCAGTGAACTCCTTGTGCTATGAGCAATGAATCCCTCAGAGCCACATTCCAATCAATGAGCTGCATAATGAATTAATTGGTACCAACCACGGTTTATTATCATTTTCATAAGTGTCAGCAACCCATTATATACTCGTGTTTACTGAAGTCCCATCAGCTGTCTATGATACTAGTTTTGGTATATGCCTCTGGTGCAATTTTCACTACCGGTATTCATCTTGCAAACCTTCCCCCACTTCAAACCAAATCCATCAACACCAGCTCTTTCTCTTGCCCAGTCTTTCTTGCTTGTGATCCATCACTTACGGTAATATGGCCACAAAATGTGAACTGAATATCAGTGAACCAATTTCTCTCTTATTGCATTGACATTTGATTGTACAAATTCTCTGGCTATAAGTCTCTCTACCCACAGTGTGCATGACATCATCAATCAGTGCTTGGTTAAGCAGAATCTGTTGATGAGGATACTTACTTTCCTTTATTATTATATTCTTTAAAGAATTTTCCACCTTATCTTGTGGGGCTTAGATGAGAGATGGCAAGTAACTATATAATCGGCAGACAAACTTGGTGTCTTTAACACATTTTTCAATTTCTTTTAACCCCTGTGTTTTGATGTTTTTGACATCACTTGTGACAGTGTCCATAACGAGTAAATTTGAGCAGATTATGGAAATACATACATAGATACATAGATACATAGATATATATACATATATATATATATACATACATAGATACATAGATATATATACATATATATATAAAACGTTTAATATTCCTTTGAAAATTATAATCAACTATAACAACAGAGACCATGCAGTAGAGATTAAACATACATGTAGCTCGGTACTTCTACATTGTGCACAATAATTGTCCATTTTATTTTGTTGGTGTGATTAGGGACATGTTTAGTATCATTAAAACTTGTTTGGACCCCATTAGATCTTCATCTTTTGTTCAAAATAACAAACTCCTATTTTTATATTTTTTATCAACTAAATGTCCAAAGGATAGATGTCTGTGTCACTGGACAATATTAAGCCAGAAAACAATTGTTATTTGAGACCTCAAAACAATTTAAACTGCAGCTATTCAGATAGACTACTATTGAGTAGCAGCAATGACTTTCATATGCACTTTCCCTCCGACTGCACATACATGTACCACAAGCTTTGTTATTCCTTTGTGGGGGATTGGTTGGAATATGAAAACCAAATGTACCAAATTTCCCAATTAGCCCAATCAATTAGCATAATTGTTGGTATTCAAAATATTACACTACTGGTTAATATAAAAAAAAAAATTATTGACAAGTTGACCGTTAGTTTAACATTGCAAATTGTCACACTAATTAATGGTCAACACTGAACTATAGCTCATCTTTACAAATAAACATTAGTGGCAGTGTTCGAGATTAAAAGTTTTGTTCCAGTCTAGCATTAGACTGAGTACTAGTTGGGGGAAATATTGTTACGGTGTAACATTGGTCTGGGTATGAGCTTCAAAATTACTGTTAATTAACTTTGCTGGTAAATGACAACTTTCATTGTTTCAACAAAAAATTAAAACTTAGGAATAGAAAAAACAACAACATTATATGGTATTAAATGAGAGACTGGGTTCTTGAAGTCTTGTATCCAAAATTAAAATCTGGTATCCCCGGGATATCGCGATACCGTTAATCTCGAACACTGAGTGGGCTGCAGTACACACAGAATGCTGAATCTATTTTCAGAGTGCAACAGTTGTCTTCCCAACTTGAATCAGTTATGAAAGATGACAACACAAAGTCTGTCACAGAATCAGTGGATGATGACATGCTACTGCAAAACAAATGGCTGCCGTTAATGATTTATGTCAAATCTGAACTCCAGGCATGTCAAGAATGTTGGGAAGATGGAATGAACAAAATCAAAAAGCCAAAACCCGGTACACTAATTATTTCACATTACTCTATTGCCATTTCTTTTCATATTCATAGTTTCTCTAGTTGTGTGTCAGTGATGAACTATAAGAAATACAAAGGGAAAGAAAATAATAAATAAAAAAACATGAGTCCATGTGTCATCCTATTAATAGAAAAATGCAATTCTCTCTAACCTAATACTTTCTCCTTTCCTCATCAGTATCAACACTTAGGGTTATAGCAGCACATTGTATCAGCCCTTGTGGTCCAGAATGATAATTTTTTAAACATATTTTCTTGAAAGTCTCAAACAATGGGTCCTGTGTTCCTATCATTCATAGTCAAGGAGCCAGGTCTATTTATTTATGTCGGAGAGTCAGGAAGGTTTGAACATTGATTCTTATGTTAAAATATGTGTAGATTTCAGATCTGCAACTCTTACTTGTCTAAACATATAAGTTAATTGGGAATTTGCATATTTTTAATGGTATGTCAAAGTCAATTTGTGTTAGATCTGCTGCTACCCAAAAACAACAAATTTCAATTATAGCCCCGTGCTTATAAACCTTAAAGTCTAGACTTTAATGAAGTCCAGACTTTAACGTCATGGCAACACCATTCAAATAGCATTACCTTAGTCTGGACTTTAGTAATGTCTAGACTTTAAGTTTTATAAGCACAGGCCCTGGAGGAGATTAAACTCTCTAAAAATGTTTGTTTTTGTGTGTGTGTGATGTTTAATATTTAAAACTTTCCATTTTGATTGGCTGTATTTTCATACTTGGTCAATTTGACCTACATTTTCAAGGTCAAATGAAGGTCATTGTTTCTGAATATATAATATGCTGTAAATGACACAAATAATTTGTTTCTTTTAATTCTTTCCAATAATATTGATCAATAATGTTCATATTATTACTTTGGTTTATAGATATATCCATTACACATCTAGTAGGGGTGCTTCCTGATTGAAATTTCAGGGGCAGATCCATAATTTAACGAAAGTTGGAGATGTTTAGGAAACGGTTACGTCCACAATTTGGAGTATGGTTTGTTTGAAATGGGTACCAATGCTTACTGAGGTCTGTACAGGGTATGGTTTATGGTGAGGGTGGGTACCCATGCAAAAATTACCTTTAAAGGTCATTTTGGGGGTCATTTAAGGTTATTTAGGGTCAAATGAGAGAAAATTAAGTTTTTAAATTTTTCACAACTTTGAGGGTAGGGATTTTTACAAATAACTACATACGGTTCACTCTTCATAGGTATGATTACATTAGATCATTGCAGTGTACAAGCAAACTATATGCATGCGGATATCTCGAAACAATGTGTTTAAATTAACAACTGTCTAAAACATATCTTTTAAAAGTTAATGGTACTCATACTTATTGAGATCTGTGCAGGATAGGGTTTATGGTAAAGGTAGGTACTCATGCCATTTTAACCTTCAGGGTGTCATTAAAAGCTAGTTGGGGTAAAAATTGAAATTTAAAAAAAAAAAAAAATTAAAATGTCTGTAAGTCTTTGCAGAAAGTGCTATTAAAGGTTTACTTTTGATTATTAAATGTATCTAATTGGTCAGTATTATTAAATGTATCTAATTGGTCAGTATAATTTGCATGTTAACTGGGACATCTGGAACCAAAAAATTCATTTATTTTACAATATTATTTTTGTGCGATATATTATTTTTGATACTTGGAAATCTGGAACAAAAAACACATACTAATTTCGTTGTGATACTAGATACTGTATGTAGATAACTGGCTCTACAATGCATTCAAACTGACAGGCTGTTATAATTTGCATTGATATAGCAGTTATAAAAAATAAACCTGTACGTTAGCTGGGAATGTGCTTGTTTTTAATGGTACAATGTATATCAAAATTGTTTCCTCTGTCAGCCACTACCCAAAGACAAAGAAGTACTCTCTAAATTGACTGTTTCTCATCCTGAATAAAGTCAAATGATATTTTTAAGTTAACTAATTGTTCAAAAGATGTTTATAAATAAAAATATGAAATATAAATTTATATATGTTTTATTTAATCTTTGGTTTTGGTGTAGAATGAAATGAAATATGCTTCCTATAATTTTTATTGGGAATTTAAATAGATCCCATCTTTCTTTCTAAACGACTAGTCAAACACAATTTCAGGCATGTTTTGTTAGAAATGGGGACACATACATGTATGCTTAATGCTATATAGGGTAAGGTTTACAAAGAGGGTAGGTAGGCCCTACCCTGTCATGTTAAGATTATTTAAAGTCACAAATTAAGGACAATTATTAATGTTTTAATATTTTTTTTTTTTTTTTTTTTTGGGGGGGGGGGGGGGTAGTGGTTGAATATTATCAATATTTAAGATAATGTTATTATCTAATTAAAGACAATATCATTGTTATTATAGCGACAATTAAAATGGTATGTCTGAATTGGTTTCCATGATTAAACTTATCATTCAACATGAACAATTGCCATATAACTAACCAGTTTCATATTATGATTGATAGATAGCAGCACTGGATTGCAGTACATGTGTATTCTGGAATACATATCTGCCTTGTTTTGCTACATTCAAATTATTTTTCCAATTTCCTGAAGCAGGAGGTAGACTATACTGTCAAATTATGGAATGCTTTGAAAGTATGTTTAGAAATGAGCTCTTTTCAAATGTAGCTGAGGCATTCTTAATAGGTGGAAACATCTCCAGAGCCTTCTCTCCTTCCTGGCTTTATGAATGACTCTGTATATCACCATACACATTATCAACTGGTTCAGGAAATCCACAATATCCACTGCGATCAGTGACATCAGTGTGTTTCAAGTGGAGTTTATCCTGCCCATGTACTCTGATCCTGCATGATAAACTGGCCTATTTGTGGCAAGGGAATGTTATGTAGCGTGATAATTTGTAGACTGACATTTTTTCTTATCTTACATGTTTGATGGTTATGCTCTGATCTATGCATTAAACAAACCAATTAAAAACACATTTGTCAACATAGTTTTGGGGAAAGATTGATAGTTCTACCAGAAAAGATATTATCTTTTTAACTTATATTGACAAACAATACACAAAGCCACCAACAAAAATCTAAGGAGTAGGAAAGCGAAAGGTAAATTTGGCAAAATTATAGATGTCATATTCATTTGACACAAGTGTATTTCCAATGTTTCATTAATTATTAATGAAACCAACAGTGTCCTTGCAATTCTTAAAGAGTGGAACTGTTGTGGACCTCCTGAACTGAGGTACATGTATATGCATGTTGTGTGTATACATGGAGCTACTAAATCGGATGTTGGGATTGATACTCGGGTTAAGGATATTAAAAAAACCCAAACACAAGTTCTGAAATACTGAAATAATGAGTTATATGTGGGAAGACCCATATCCAACCATACATATTGGTACATGAAAAGATTCTACCAATTGATAGTGGGTTAAAACCTGCATTAAGATTTTGGGGGAAGGGTGTGTCACACGAAATGAATATTCCAGATTCCCCTTATAGTTTACATGGAAATTGCAATATATACTGATCAATTAGTCATAATCAAGCGTCAACCTTAAACAACACTTTTTAAAAAAGACTTTCTCTCATAGATATTAAAACAGTGTCACCAAAATATTGATTTTGACTTCGACCGACATCTAAAATGACCCCTAAAATGACCTTTAAATGTCACAATGGTGTGAGAACCTACCTTCACCATAAACCTTGCCTTAAACAGATCGCAATACAGGTAAATTATGTGTGGGTACCTACCCTCACCATAAACCTTAACTGTATGAACATCAATAAGCACAAGTACCCATTTCTAACAAAGCTACCATTAATTATTTTTAAACATATATTTTAGACAGTAAACACATAATTTAAAGATCAGTTGATTTTTATATCATGTTTCCCTATAGTTTGCATGCACATTTTAATATGTAATGATTCATTATAATCATATTTATGAAAAGCAAACTTTAAGTAGCATATTTGTAAAAAGCCCTACTTGCAAAGATAAGAAAAATGTAAAAAAAACCACTTAATTTTTCCTAATATGACCCTAAATTACCTCTTTTTTTTACTTAAGGGTCAATTTCACATGGGTACCTCCCCTCATCATAAACTGTATCTACACTCACCATGTAAAAACCTCACTAAGCATTGGTACTCATTGCTAACAAACTATGCACAAAATGTTGACAACCCATTCAGAAATTATCCTCTTTGATTAAAGTAAAGTTTGTTTTATTTAACGCCGCCGCTAGAGCACATTGATTTTTTATCTTATCATCGGCTATTGGACGTCAAACATATAGTCATTCTGACACTGTTTTTAGAGGAAACCCGCTGTCGCCACATAGGCTACTCTTTTTACGACAGGCAGCAAGGGATCTTTTATTTGCGCTTCCCACAGGCAGGATAGCACAAACCATGGCCTTTGTTGAACCAGTTATGGATCACTGATCGGTGCAAGTGGTTTACACCTACCCATTGAGCCTTGCTCACTCACTCAGGGTTTGGAGTCGGTATCTCGATTAAAAATCCCATGCCTCGATTGGGATCCGAACCCAGTACCTACCAGCCTGTAGACCGATGGCCTGCCACGACGCCACCGAGGCCGGTTCCTCTTTGATTAAATTCTGGATCTGCCCCAGAAAGACATAATTTTGAGATCAGTTGATTTTGATATCAAGTTTCCCTATACTTTTCATTCAAATTGTAATATATAATGATCAGTTATAATCATATTTATAAAAAGCGAACTTTAAGTAGCATACATGTATTTGTAAATAGCCTTTATACCCACAAAGATAAGAAAAATGTGAAAAAAACTTAACTTCCACTAATTTGACCTTAAATGCCCCCCAAAATTACCTTTAAATGTCACCTTTGTGTGGGAACCTACCATCACCATAAATTGCACTTACCCTCACGTACCATAAACCATACCCTATAAGCATTGATACCCATTTCTAACAAACAATGCCCCAAAATGTGGATGTAATATTTTCCTAGACATCTCCCTTTCGTTAAATTGTGGATCTGCCCCTGAATTTTCAATCAAGAAGCGCCCCTACTAGATGTGCACTGGATATATCTATAAACCAAAGTAATAATATGACCATTATTGATCAATATTATTGGAAAGAATTAAAAGAAACCAGTGGTTTGTGTCATTTACAGCATATTAAATATTCAGAAACAATGACCTTCATTTGACCTTGAAAATGTAGGTCAAATTGACCAATTATGAAAATCCAGCAAATAAAATGGAAAGTTCAGATATTAAGTGTCACAAAAAACATTTTTAAAGTGTTCTCCCCGATAATTGAAATTTGGTGTCTGTCCTGTGGACTGTTGTTTTGGGGTAGCAGTAGATCGAACACAAATTGACCTTGACATACCATTAAAAGTATGCAAATTTCCAATTAACGTACATATTTAGGCAAGTAAGAGTTGCAAATCTGAAATTGACACATATATTTACATAAGAATCAATGTACAAACCTTCCTGACTCTCCAACATATGGTACGGGAGCCAGGTCGATTTATCTATCATGTTTACGATATTTGATGAATTTTCATGACTGAACCATTCCAGAGTATGATTTCTGAACAGGCATTAGTATGGTCATGGATAAAAAAATTAACGTTATTTAAATATGTGCATCAGTGTAATAGATACATGTGTATTGACTCTTATTGAATGTCATTCCTTTTCTGTTTTCAAGTTCCAAAGTTGGATCATATATCAAAGAACAGGGACCAGGATGTACCAGCTGTACTGTTTTCCGAGACTGACGAATACGTCATTGAGGACCAGGTCAGACATCAGTTGTTTTTATGCTGCCATTAGATTATTCAAATACAGCATTTATTCAGATAAAATATATTTATTTATATGCATGTACATAATACTAAATAACTTAGGATATTCCTACTTTGCTTCCCTTTCTTTTAAAGCAGTGAAATGTATAAATTGTGAAATCACTAATAAGAACGAAATAGAAGAACGAAGAGTTGATATGTCGCATACATTTTAACTGATGGACAGATATTATGTACCATATATCGCTGTGTATTAGCTGACTCCAAGCCTGGAAATAAGTGGTTGGCCATGGTCGTTGTCCATTACAAATTTATAATTTGTCAAGCTTTGACAGTCACAAACTTAATATTAGCAGTCATTCTGTCCGACACAAAATGAAGTATTTCTGTATTGAAATACGTTTGATACAGTATGTTTTAAAATATATATTTAAAATAATGTTTTGACCATATGCAGAATGCACATGCTTATGAAACTGGTGCCAGAATGCCTTCATGTTTGCCCCTAAATGGCATTTCCCATGTCTCTTAATAGACCTGAGCATGCAAGCCCGATAATGCAATGTGTTCCAAATGGCTCAATCTGTGCATATTTGAACATGAAAATTTACCCGTCTAAACTGAATAGTGGACAAATAATCTAGTGCCATTGTATTTATTAAATATAAGTTGTACCTCTGAAACTGCACTGTCCTGCAGGTAGCAGTCATTATTTACATCATGTTCTGGGTTAGCTGTTAGTCTATATTTTTTATTAACAGTACCTTAGCTTGTGTTGTGGTTCTGACAAATGTCAATTAAGCAATCGAAGGTTAAACGGAAACATACAATATTTATTTTAAAATAAGTACAATTATTCAATATGATTATCAGGTGCTTTGTTATTATAAATATATTTCGGTTTTGAACATGATTGAAATTGTTGACATCTCTTAATTAGGCCTCATTGCTGTGTCTGGGCAGTCATGAATTTTATTTTCTGTTGTAATTGTTTTTGATTGAATTGTGCACTTTTAGTTAAAAGCATGAAATTTGGCACATATATACTTTGACCCATTACAAACATTTTGGACCCAAGTTAGGAGCACCCCTTGGTAGCCATGGAGGATCTACAAATGTCCCTCACCCTCTTTTAGTGGGGCAGCTTACAAAAAACTTGTGCACTTCTCGCTAAAAGAGAGGAACTTGACCTATTACAAACATTTTCAGATTTATTAACAGGGTTTATTAATTTATTTTTTTTAATTTATTTTTTTGCAAACTGTTGTCCAATTCCAACAAAAAATGTCTAAAATAATACTAAATTTGCGGAAATTAATAATTAATAAACTGGTCCTTTGTTTTCATTTGGCCACCCCATTCGCAGAGAGTGTAACATTTAATAATAATTATTTAAAAAATATAATTATAAATAATCGCGTTTGACATCTGGTTCCAAACTATATCCTTTACGGTAATTATAAGAGGTCGACTGCCATTGATCAGCTGTCAAAATATACACAGTAAGAAGGCGTGGACACAAATGAACACAACTTGTGATTGGTTTTATAAATGATGTAGCTTATTTGTGAATTTGAAACTACTGTCAAAGATAAATAATTTAGTAGATAGCTGTAACAAGCACCTTCCAACAAAACATGTACATATACTCCTACGGCTTCTATCTGCTACTGTATGCTCCTGTGCAGCGAGACTCATGCAAAAGTTGAGAACTTGTAGTTGACACATTCTTTTGATCTCCAATAAAGTCTCAGATGACTCAGTACACATGCCATTTGGATTGGTTAACATATTAACATGCCTATATCCAATGAAGGTTCAAGCATGTCTCTCCCGGGCACAGTCTCTGACTTCGCCGGTGACTGGGTCCGGGACAAGGGTCGGGGTTCAAGCATGTCTCTCCCGGGCACAATCTCTGACTTCGCCAGTGACTGGGTCCGGGACAAGGGTGGGGGGTAGAGTTGAAAATGGGTCGAATTTTGAAAATAGCAATTAGTAAAAAAAATTAATAGAATTGAAAAATAATAACAAGAAGAAGTTACAAGCCAAAAATAAAAAGAATTAACTGCTCGGCTGAATATTTATATAATTTGGAGCATTTTAGAAGGAATGAAGGAAATGGTTTATTTAACGATGCACTCAACACATTTTATTTATGATTATATGGCGTCGGACATATGGTTAAGAATCACACAGATATTGAGGGAGGAAACCTGCTGTCACCACTTCATGGGCTACTCTTTTCGATTAGCAGCAAGGGATCTTTTATATGCACCATCCCATAAACAGGATAGCAAATACCACGACCTTTGATGTACCAGTCGTGGTGCACTGGCTGGAACAAAAAATAGCCCAATGGGCCCACTGACAGGGATCGATCCCAAACCGACCGTGCATCAAGCGAGTGCTTTACCACTGGGCTATATCTTGCCCCAAGCATTTTAGAATGACTGTCCAAAAAGAAATTTTCTAAGAGAAAGAAGAGAGGATCAGACTATTGAATAATATTAAAAAAAGAAAGTAATTTCGACATAAAATTTTGAACAAAGGTCTAAAGACCGATCTATATGTCCACAAGAGTGGTCTGGTAGAATATACATTTATAATAAAACATCCATTTTTGATATGGCTGGTAATCAACTGTTTGCCAGTAGTCTGGTATTGAAGTAGATTATAAATAAAAAGAATCTACCAGTATTATACAATAAATTATTAAAACAATAATGAAATTGTGTGATAACGCAAATTAGACTCATAAAGGTATATTGTAATACTATTTTAAAGTTGATATACCAGTCCACATCTGAGGTATGCATTTGCACTAGCGTGCCGAAGCACATCTTAAATTTAGCTCAAATGCAGGTTTTCTAAAAATATAGCATCTGCCACCCCAGCTAGTCTCAATGTTTCCGTCATTGTTCAATATGTGCAAACTAATCAAGATTTTCCTTATGAAATGCAAGTCACTCACCTGGAGGTTATGAGGAGATTGATTTATCACTCACTTGATATTGTCAAATGTCAAGGACTGATATACCAATTATTTTGGCCTGCTATTTAAAAAAAAATTAATGGCAGGCCATATTTTACTTTATATTTTGAGCCCCAATATAATTCTAGTAGGTTTTGATTATAACTTGAATTTTGTCATGGATTTGCAGATATTTAGTCAGCATAATGAAGCTTTTAAGTTGTACTGTTTGGTTAAAGTTGTTCAGATTTCCTTAATTTTTATATTGTTAATGGATGACTTTTATATTTGCTATGGGTGTTCTGCAAATGCATTTGGTGCCACTACTAGTACTATTACCATATGATTTTTTTTTAAAGATTTTGTATATCTTCCTATTGTTACATTACTTGGTGTATATGAGTATATGAATAAGTGTGTAGCATTTTAGTACTATGTAGGTTTATTCTAAAGTGTTTCTTGACAAAATATACCAAAGACGGTAACAGAATTACAAACCTATGGTGACAGAATTACAGACCTATGGTGACAGAATTACATATGTTTACAGCTATAATTTTACTAATAATGCATGAATTTGATAATGTCTTTATTAAAGTGGATTATAGAATATAGTACTTTGTTAGTGGTAAAACAAAAACAGTAATAAAAAGAATATTACCTTCAATTACATGGCTGCTGTACACAAATTCATAGTGTGTATTACGGAAGTGTCATATTTTTAGTGTAACTATCCTCATAAAATAGCTAAGGTCAAACACATTCATTTATTTTATAATATTTTACTTATCAGATTTGGATTCTCCAGACAAATTTACATTAAAAACAATCTTAATATATAAGGAATAACATGATTTGATTTTTTTCATTTCATGTCCACTTTAGCGTGGAATTGCCTCTTAATATTAAAAAGTGAAACTGTCATCCACCTTGTACCTGTTCAGTAACCCTATTAGAATGATATTAATGTGGAAAACTGCTTTTAACATGTAAATGCCATCAACAAATTGTTTTGGCATGTTGGCTGCTCCACTATTAGTCGACATGCATGCAATAATGATGAAATCATTGCACTAGCTGGCTTCTTTTTGTCCAACTTGCAATAAAAGTTATTATGGTTAATTAAGGATTGTCTGTTATTTCTTTTACGTTCATCGGGATATGAACAAAAAAAATCATCCGCAAACTGTGAAAATCGGCGAAGACGTTCTCACATAAGTTTGCAGATAAAAAAAAAAAAATTCATACCCAGATGAATGTAAAAGAAATAACAGACAATACTTATAATTAAATTTCTATCATACAGGCTAATAACAACACTAAAACTTCATACTTTATTTTGAATTATTTTTTATCCATAAACAGTAACGCCCATATAAAATGACATCATCAGATATGACATTCCCTGATGACGTAATTTTTACGTTCATCATGAACAAACTCCCATTGCTACGTCTGGACCAATGGGATGACATTATATTGTAATGAATGTAACTGAAATTTATTTATATAGTTACAGGTATACATGTATTTTGGACTTTTTATTTTTATATATCTTATTTTTACAGTCTTGTTCATTGTTAATTTTATTAAACATTTTGTGTATAATAATTTGCACAAAGCATTTATTCATTATGAAATATTTGTTAAAATATAGTACTTACCATAAATCTATATTTTTCCTAACACCTTTTTTATTTATGACATGACTAGATTTAGCAGCTAGTATATTAAAATATTTGATTAATCTATTTTGTAATATTTTAGGTGTTTGAGGCATACTCTGATCCTGGTGAGACTTTGTCTACAGGCTGGGACTGGGATCTGGACTTCTCTGACAAACAGAAAGTATGAACATAATATATATGTCCATCATCGTTATAGGCGTGCAGATTGAGGCGGACTTTGTGGGTCAAGTGGCAACTACTGTACTACCAGCTAAATTTGGTATTTCTTTATAATAGTATACATGTATGTCCTGACTATCTCTCGGGTGAAAATTACCCAGAATTCCTGTCATCAAAATGGCAACCGTATTTAGTATGTTTTTCAAGCAGTCCAATAAAATGATGTCTATGTAGACGTTCCAGATAAAAGCATCAAATTCCGTCCACAAGTTGCCCATTGCCATAATTTTCAACTTTTAATATAAACCACTTGCCAAAATTAGATTATGTTGGCTAAATTGGTTTTCAAGGTGGCCGGCGGCCATATAAAAACCTATTAGTACTAATATCTCAAGCACATATGCCACCCAGGATCACAATCTTTTGGTCTAACCTAACAATGTAACATTTTTAGGGGCAGGGAATGAAATTGTATAATTACAAATATTACTAGCTAGATTTTTATAAAAGGAACGAATTATAGAGAAATATTATTGAGGGAAAACAAACGTCCATTACCAGCTTCTCGCTTTAATGTCGTTATAGTCTTTAAGAAAAAAATGTATAGAGAAAGAAAGAAAGGTTTTACTTAATGACGCACAAAACGTGGCGTTGAAAATATGGTTAAGGACCACAGAGATAATTAAAGAGGAAACCTGATGTAGGCTCTCCATGGGATACCCTTTTTGATATGCAATCAATGTATATAAAATTATTAGAAAATATCACATTTTAATGAACATTTTAGTGAATAATTCTTGAGGAACAGTTTGAAAGTTTGAATGTCGTTGTGTGATTAGTGTCAATGTTATCCGAGTTACTAATATGAGTTAATACAGTACCAGAATACACCTTGTGTAACATTATTATCAATCAGTCTCAATACATTTTAAACAAAAGTAAAACAAAATAGAGTAATCTCACTTAAAGCAATAAATTAGTTAATATAATTGAACACTTAACCTATTTTAGTATTATTACCCACAGACTCACATGGATAGAAGCTTGGTCGTGTAATTTTAAACAAATCATTTTATTAAACACCCAAACATCCCAAGTAAAGATTGTTCCCGAATTATTGTCGCAGGTAATGCTATGTTATTATCTTTTAGACCAATTGCATTCGAGACGTAGACGTAATGGGATGACAATTACTTAACTTACTGCAAGTCTTTGAGGCTACAGATGGAAAAGCTGTCTTTATCAAAAGTCCATCCCCACCTTTCTAGATTGGGTGCATTTTGTTAACTGTTCATTGGTGAGCCATAATTCAGCTTGGTAGGCAACCTGTTTTAAGTCCTGGTGCAAATGAAGTGGTTTCTATTATCTTCCCCTTGTTTCGTTGAACATATGATAACTGTAAAGCATTTCAGTAGCTGGATATGTAGATCATCTGTATCTTCTTTGGTGTAAGGGTTGAGTGCCATTTTCGTAAAGATGCTGGTCACATAAGGAAAATAAAGTAGTGTAACATCCTCTGAAGATGTTTGAATACATTGAACTTTGCTTTTCTCCTGTGAATTCTTTCATTGCTGTTCATGATGTATGTGTCCTATGCCAGCACAAGGAGGTCGGCATCAGGTGCAATTATAAGTTTCTCCCGAATGTGTGACCCCATATCGCTGGGTCAGTGCAAAAATGTAGTATCTACAAAATGTTGATAAATAAGGTCTTAATTTTCACAATGTAATGGACCCTATATGTTCCAGAGCAAAAATGTTGTATGTTCATATAATAGGTCTGGTTGCTTAATTTGAAGTCAGCTAAACTGTTGTAAATGCATATATTGTAGTTGACTTGGAGCGAAAGTGTTGTAAGTGTTATATCAGTGTATGCTGCTTCAGATTTTGGAGGAAACTACCAAAAGAAGAATACAAAAAGTCATGGCTTCCGCGACTTGTAAAAACAAATTGGTTACTCTTGAAACTGTTTTAGCAACACTTTCAGGTTGGTACAGTTTTTACTTTTATTCTTGCTGAAAAATATTTACTGCAAAGTGCAGATACTGTACATCACTAAGCTGTTGGGGCAAAATTGTTGTATGTGTTTTAATGTTAATTTTTGGCATCTAATAAATGTCAGTACAAATCACTAATACTTTTTTCTGTAATGTCCTTCCATCATTTAATCACAATACGGCATAACATATATACGGAATAGAAATGACGATTTATGTTTTACATATTATTTTTTAATGCTCGTTTTCTCAAAATGGGAATTTTGTATATACAACATTCTTGCACTCACCAGCGATATGGGAAATGATTTCTCAAAAAATACTGTTGGATCCGTGTATCCTGTACTCTGGTGATACCGAGATAGCTCATCTGACAGAGAACACGGGACACGGCCCTGTCA
Source organism: Gigantopelta aegis (assembly GCF_016097555.1). NCBI lineage: Eukaryota > Metazoa > Mollusca > Gastropoda > Neomphalida > Peltospiridae > Gigantopelta > Gigantopelta aegis. The sequence goes on from NC_054701.1 coordinate 53,731,589, forward strand.
ATAGTGCCATACCGACATAGTGCATTGTACTGTGGTTTCACCATTCATCTTAAAAATTATCATCAACAATATAATTATGTTCATGTCAAAACAACGAGACGTGGCCAGTATACTTATGAAATGTCAGGTTATTGGTAAAAACAAGGTTCTATGAAACTGCATTGACATTTTACGTGATCCAACCAACAAAGAGGAACTTTTTGTATTCAAAATCACCAAGACTGCCACCGTAGACTGCCATGAAGACAAGGAAATAACCATTACCTTTGGTGTCACAGTATATTCTTCAATCAAATGTTCATTCAATGCCACCATGTGACTATGAGGAATCAGACACCACACTTTTAATTCATGTGCAGGACGTTATTATGAACGGCTGTATACCAGCTCTTTTGTGCGCACTGTTGACACAAATGTTTACGTCCTCCCAATTGCCAAGTTCCATCATTTATTTACCTTGCGTAAAACAAATGTGAGAATATGGGATACCTGTAGTACAGGTAAATACTTTACATATCAATGACGTCCTGGGTAAAGAGACATACCTTTCCCTGCTTCTTTTCCAGCGGTTAACAAGATGCAATACTACCTTTGAAAAAAGGGAAAAGGACCACACGGGTTGCATGGAACTGCTACCCTGATGTCACCAGTGCCTATACCTATCACCCATGTCTTTGCATTACACCAAAGTATGGGCGGGATTTAGCTCAGTCGGTTCAGTGCTCGCTTTAGGTACTTGCATCGCAGGATTGAACCACCTCAGTGGAAATTACATTTATGGTTACATTTATGACATTTGCAAATAACATCAACACTGTAATTACATGTACGCCGGTCAGCAAACACAGCCTATGATGTATAATGATAAACTAAGACATACTACATGATTCCTTCCAAATAGAGGAAACCACAATATTCAACATAGCTAATCAATAATAATGAGATGAAAATTTTAGTTTTTGTTCAATTTTATCAACACCATAATATTGTGACCATATGATTTTGTTCAAGTGTCTAAATAGCCACATGTTCAACATGAAATAGCTTTAAAATGTACTGAGGTGTCGCTAAAAAAATATGCCTTTGCACTCCGAATTGTTTTGGCCATTTAATTGTGTGAACATATAATAATTGCATCCAACATTCTATTTTTGTGGTAATTGGAAGCTTCCTCAGTGTTTGTTGTTAAACCAAATTAAATATGTTCATGCTATTTTGCTCTTTGGTGGACTACTAAAAATATGAATCAGTAAATGTTCATCAGGTATAAAATATTTATCTTTTTTTATTAAAAGAAAACAAAGTATTTCAACACCGTAACATGGCAGCCATTGCTGTTAGACCCAGTCCCGGAAAAAATTTGATAATAATAATAAAATCCTATGTAAAGATCGCTGCTTTAATTTGAAATACATTCACCTGACCCAGGAGTTAAGACATGACCATAAAACATATTTTAAAAACATTATTTTTACAAAGGTAGACATGCACTACTATGAAAAGTGACGCCTTCTGGGAGAATGGTATATAATATATATATAATGAAACTTTTCTAAACCGTACATGCATGGGACCAAGAATTTTGGTGTCCAGTTTTCAGGGGTTTGCATTGATACAAAACCTTTTGTTGTGCTCTGTCGTTTGTTTCTGCTGGTCTCACATTCAGCTATATATATATATATATATATATTTATATTGAACTTCAGATGAATCCAACCGTTAATAATCCAATAAAGAACACTTAACTTAAGATATTTTAACGTTTGCTTATACATGTATATTTAAATTTCTTTTAATGATTTTAAGTTTATCATCGAGTGATAGTTCAATATGGTGAAGTTTATCTGGTTCAGTATCGTGAAGTTTAGCTGGATGTGCATATTGAAAACTGATATGGCTACTGACATCTTTTCAACACAAAAAAGGCAACATTACTTTTACCTACTCTTCAGTTTGCTAAATAACCGTTTTAAAACAAATTCGAATTCAAACAATAGAAAGATAGTGGATTAAATTAATTGTTTTGAACTAAACTATAAATATGTTTGTTATGGATATCAAAGCTGTCACTTAATCTTTAATTGTTATTTACCATATATGTAATGGTGATTACACATCTAATGGCTAACCTGAGTACGGTATGTGTAAATGTGAGGTAATATGGCCAATAATTGCGAAGTGACAATAAAAAATAGTAAAGTTTGTTTTATTTAACGATGCCACTAGAGCACATTGATTTTTTTTATCTTATCATCGGCTATTGGACATTCTGACACTGTTTTTTAGAGGAAACCTGCTTCGTCACAACTCTTTTACGACAGGCAGCAAGGGATCTTTTATTTGCGCTTCTCACAGGCAGGATAGCACAAACCATGGCCTTTGTTGAACCAGTTATGGATCACTGGTCGGTGCAAGTGGTTTACACCTACCCATTGAGCTTTGTGGATGGGTCCCCACATCATGACACTCCCTCCACTGAATCTGTCAACTTGGACGACGCAGTTGTTGGCAAAACGTTCATTGCGGCGTCTGTAAACACATTGTCTACCACGTCGCTGTAGAAGGTAATGTGACTCGTCGCTGAACCATACTCGCCACCAGTTTCCCAACTTCCACCCCTGTACATTCGTGCATCAGCAAACATGTAAATGTCGATGTTGACGTCTTGAAGTCGGTTCCGAATGGTTTGTGCAGCAGTGTTCGTTGCTGTAGCAGTTCGGTGACGCAAGTGCAGAACCGGATGTAGCGATCTTGTGCTGCAGCTGTTATGCGAGGTCTTCCACTTCTGAGCCGGTCTTTAGCTGATTGAAACTGCTGGTACCTGTCCCAGAGACGTAAAATAGGTACTCTGATGTGCGACTGCTGACTGCAATTAACCTAACTGGAGGCGGCCTATTGCAATGTTTCGATTCGGCAGGCTTTGTCTTGGCATCTTGTAACTTTTCTACGTCAAAATGGAAATGAGGCATCATTGCGAGCATTGCAGCTTTAAATACCCATCACTACCCCAATCTTTTCCCTGAGTTTTAGGTGCATTCGCCAAAATCTGATCATTTCATGCCGATTTCCTGCTATTGTCGCACAACGTGCGTTAAATTTGTTTTAGGGTGTATTTGGGCATGCTGTCCCATTCCAGGAACATTAACAAACATGGTCATTCAGCAACATTGTACAAAAAAACTATATTTTGTCAAATCAAACACTTTTCTTCTTTCACTATCATGTGTTTCTTTTTTGACAGAGTATATATATATATACATGTATGTATATATATATATATATATATATATATATATATATATATATATATGAAAAAAAACCCTGTTACATAAATGTTGTATTTACCCCAAACTATCATTATTGCCTGGATCATAACAATCCCTTGAAAACTGTTATAGCCCATTACTGACATCACGAGTCGACTTTGCATCTGCAAGCTATATATAATACATATATATGTATATGTATATATATATATATATATATATATACTGAACAAAAAAAGAAACTTCCGATTTGTACATATAGTATTTGTTGTGTTAAAGAATTCATTGTGTAATGAAATTATATAGGTAGTATTAGCCTTGAGCTGTATGATCAGGATTCATGAATTTTATCGATTATTTTTGCACTGTTAATCGTTGACAACATGAAATTCAGTTTGTACGTGCATGCATGGTTCGACATGTCCGGTGTAGTAGTCGGTCAATTTGTTTTACTTGTCTTACTGACATTGTTGTCAAATGAACGAAAACGCTTCAAAATTTGTAAAAAAAATTAACGTTTTTTACATTGTAGTATTTTTAGTATGCCAAGAATACCCAATAATTTACGCGAACGGGCGATTGGCATGCTTGATGCTGGCATGTCGACAGAAGACGTTGCAAGGCATGTTGGGAGTTCTAGTCGAGCGATACGAAATCTTCGCATACGGTTTCGAACGACAGGAAGCACCAACGACTTGCAACGTCGTGGACGTCCGCGAGTTACAACGCGTGGTCAAGACCGCTATATCATGAACATGCATTTGCGCAATCGATTCCAAACTGCCACTGCTACTGCTGCTAACACATCTGGGCTTCATAATAACCGAATCAGTGGGCAAACTGTTCGTAATCGTCTGCGGGAAAATGGTTTACATGCACGACGTCCTTACGTCGGATGCGTTTTAATGCAACGTCATCGTCTAAATCGTCTTAATTGGGCACATGTACACACTCGTTGGATACGGCGACGCTGGAATACCGTTCTTTTTTCGGATGAATCCAGATTTTCTTTACAATGTGGTGATGGCAGGGTGCGCGTCTACCATAGGAGAAATGAATGCTATGCTGACTGTTGTGTTCTTGAACAAGATCGTTTCGGGGGTGGGGGTTCTGTCATGGTCTGGGCAGCCATTGCCCATGGTTATCGTTCACCACTAGTCGTCATTGATGGCAATTTAAATGCTGAACGTTACCGCGATGACATTCTCACTCATCACGTCATTCCTCTGTTCCATAACAACGCCAACATCTTGATTTTTCAGCATGATAATGCCACCTCTCATACAGCTAGAGACACTGTAAATTTTCTTAGCACAAATAACATTGATTTCATTGATGACTGGCCTGCTAAAAGTCCTGATCTCAACCCTATCAAGCATGTCTGGGATAGTCTGGACAGACGATTGAGGCGGCGTCCCAGCCCACCCACTAATGTCAACGAACTTCGTCAAGCGCTCATTCAGGAATGGAAGAATATTCCACAGGCAGAAATCAACACTTTAGTCAATTCTATGCGCCCGCGATGCACTGCAGTGGTCAATTCAAGAGGTGGTCATACCCGTTATTAAGTGGGTGGGTTTTTGTTTTAACCCCTACCACACTTTTTTCATCAAGTTATGTTCAAGCAAAGTTAGCGGAAGTTTCTTATTTTGTTCAGTATATATATGTCCATATCCATGTATATGTATATGTATATGTGTGTATATCTATATATCTATCTATATATATATATATATATATATATATACACACATACACACACACACACACACACACACATATACATATACAAGCCAAGGACTGCATATATAAATTTAATCAAAATGTTTTATAATTATTATTTAATCCCATTGCCACAGAAATGAATGAACATTCAGCCATACAGTGTCAAAATGACTATAATTATGTTAAATACCAGTAATTTAAAATGTAATACAGCCTCAAACATTCTTTTCATACAATCCAAAAAAATAATAAATGATATGGTGGTACACAAATTTGTTTCTTTACTTTTAAAGATATTGAATTTATATCTCGAAATCTGGACTAGTTTTGTCGAGTGCTTAACTTACTATCTTGAAATCTCAAGAACACATTACTAATTACATGTATCTCAAGTGTTCAACTTATATCGAGTGCTCAACTTATTATCTCAATTGTTTGACTTATTATTCTTAGTGCTCAACTTATTATCTTAAAATCTTGACTTATTATCTCGAGTGCTTGATTTGTTATCTAAAACTCTTGAGTGCTCATTTTATTTTGTAGATTGCTAGACTTTTTGGGGCTCGACTTATTATCTCAATCTCTTGACTTATTATCTCCCGCACTTCACTTATTATTTTGAGCACTCGACTTATTATTTTAAGCTATCGACTTCTGCATCAGTACTGTATACAGCCAAAAAGTGAATTGCAAAAGAAAAAGACATACATGTTGACAAGAGTTAATATGTTGAGCACTAAAATTGACATAATACATCGATAGCTTGAGATAATAAGTTGAGAGCTCAAGATAATAAGCCAAGAGCCTGACATAATAAGTCAAAGCTTGATATAGTAAGTCATGTGCTCAACAACTAGTTGAGAGCTCAAAATAATAATTTGAGAACTCGATCAAGATAATAAGTTGAGTGCTAATTAACATAAGTCGACATCTCGAAATAATAAGGCAACAGTTTGAGATCTGTGAAGGAAGAAAACAAATATGTGTGTGTCCTAGAACAGTACTTGATGATGTCAGGCACTCGGCTTATTATCTTGAGCTCTTAACTTGAAGATTGATTTAGTTCTTTAAGAAATAAATTAAACACCTGGAGTTATATTGAGCAGTCACCTAACCCAGCCTGTACGTACAGGTATTGGTATGGTTTGTGGTACGGCGGCCGCATAAATAGTCTTGCCCGATGTATTTAGAATTGGTCTGCTCCAAAATAACATTATAAAAGGCAAAGAGTGATTGGTCAATATCTAAATTATTATTTACAGATGAAATATCACCTGGACAAATAAGTTCACGCAATGCTGTCAGATCTACTGATAGACCAGTATCTAGAGTTGATTTCAATCAGATTGATATATATAAATAGTACAAGGAGCATTAAATTGAAACAATCAAGAGTTTCAAAAAAGCTTTATACAGACTGTTTTATTTACCAGTTAAATAGATTAGAGATATGCTCATCATTTTAAAACTATTAAAATAGCTAATTTGTGAAGACAGTCAAATATATAGCACTAGTTTCAAGCAACCTGAATTATTCCCATGCATCTTGCTTTTGTATCAGTTCGTATTGGCCCATGATGGTGTATAGTGTAGATTGATTTGGATTTGTTTGATTTATTTTATCATTGTTATTTATATATTGTTATAAATAATTATATGGGTAATAATAAAACAACTTACTTTTCTTTCAGGAAAAGAGAAAAAAAGAAAAAGAGGATGCTTTGAGATTAATGACTGAATTACGATGTGTGATTTCTGTACGAGCTGAAGAAATGAAGAGACGTGAACAGATAGCACTTGCCAAAGTGCAGGGTGTGTCTCATATTTGTGATCTGGAAATGAATAGCAGATCAAAGAAAGCTGATGCCACTCAGCAAGATGGCTCTGATAGTTTATCTTTGATGGACACAATCTTACAACTTGGTGAAGTACAAAGGAATTTAAGAATTGAATACACTGAACATACAGCAGCTGAGACAGATATTTGTAATACCCATGATTCAATGAGGACTTGTTCAGATTTGTCCTTCGAAAAAGAGATGGGTGTACAACTTGGTTCAAATCAACAGGACAGTAAATCCACAGCATCTGAAGGAACTGAACAAAGTGATGGATCATCTATTGAGGTTATTTCCAACTGGAGCAGTGATGATGCTCCAAATAGAGAAAGAGATAATTTGGGAGTCACGTTTGAAGAATCATTGATTGACCTTCAACTGCAGGGAGAGTTTGGAGGTGCTTGTGAAGATGTATGTGACACACTAAATGTATCGGACTCTAGTGAGAGTGAAGAGAGCTTCTCCAAGAGGCCAACCCATTTTGAGATTCACCCAGATTTAAGTAAAACTGGTTCTGTGGAAATCTTTGAATCGGTGACAAAATTTCAATGTGAGGATGAATGTGGTGGGGAGGAGGTTTCTTGTTTGTCTGGTTCAAGCATTGCTTTCACAGCCAGGGTGGCTGCTATGGTAGCTATTCAGTCCCAAAGTTTGAATTTGAATATTGAAACATTTGGAGATAGTGATAGTGATGATTGTGATTGTAATAGGAAGAAACATGATGAAGATCATGATGCCAATACTGAAGGTATAGCAGAACTTTTCACTAGTAGTGAAACTAAATACATTTAAAACTTGATACTTGGTCCAGTTTATTTCTCATTAAAACATGTTTATTTGTTTGGTTAGCAATTACAGCAATTAGATTAGATGAATTATGTAGTTCAGTTTCAATGAAATCATGTAGTACATTCATCAATACTGGTAACATAATTGTGCATTTCATGATAAAAGTATGGAATTTGATATATATAGTGCCACTGGGTTATTTATTACAAAAATAATATTAGTCGCTAGATATTCCCAAATGGTCACAATTTTTCATGATGGCCACCATTTATTTATACTGCTGATGTAACAATCTTGCATTTGAAGATCCAAACATGAAATTTGGCATACATAATGTTAGTAGGTCACTTGTTACAAAGATAATACTACTTTCAAGAAAGTTCCAAATGACCACCCATTTTAAAGATGGCCACCATTTTTCATACCTATTTTACATTAAATCAAAATGTCAATCTATTTTAGTGATATTAGTGTCAGTTTCTTAGTATTTGCTTTGCAAATGAAATAGTACTATAACATCTACATTTCAGTATTGTAATTGACATTAATGAATATATAATTACCAGTAATTAGCTAAACTTCAGTTATTTTCATGTCTACTAAACCAGTTATGATATGATTGATTTGAGAAAACATAATAAAATATTTGTAATAACTAAGATGGTTACAGCTAATTACTTATTAATTACAATTAATGACAGCACATTTTTAATTGTCCATAATAATACCAATGTTGGGTGGATTCGCGCCTCCTCCACTCATGCCAAAAAGGCCCATCGGGACTCCCCTTACCCCCAGGACCATATGTTGAGTGCAGCCAATACGGTTTGTATTGGCAGGCTTCTCCGGCAGGAGTGGGGGTGCACATCTGAACTGACATCTCGGGCAGTGTGTACAGGTACATTGATCTCGAGAAAGACCATTTGAATGAAGTCCGGAGCAATGTAGACATGGGTGAAGACTCGATATCCTCTGTGGTGTCTACACCATATTCAGTAAATAATTTTTTTTTTTTTTGAATATTCTACAAAAGAAGTGAGTGTTACACGTTCAGACTCCTCTACCCTATCAGCTGAACTCCTGTCCCCAAGGTCCCAGATCCCTTCACCGATGGTGATCCGGAGTCCGTCGCTCATTTTCAATCGTTCTAAAAAAAAAAAAGTGAAAGCAGTTTCAAAAGATTATATTCCTGGGTTGAGAAGGGTCTGCTTTGGGGACTTGAACCCTATCGCTTATGGCATGCTATTTTTACAGCATTCCATCACTGCCATGAAGGAAACCACACATTTGGCCTTAAAAAAACATAGTGTTTTCCTTCTCCCTTCTACTAGACGGACGAACGTCTATTAAAGCCCCTTCCGATACCTCTTTTGCCGCTCTTGGCGGGTTTTTCTGATTAGATCATTTCCTGGGAGCAGCGATGAGGTTGCAGTGGTATTGAAAAGATGTGTTAGTGAACCAGTTGCGGGTGAGAAACAAGACAGCCTAGGGTCCCTATACAAACATTTGGGACCGGCCCTAGCAAGGCCACTGAACTCTATAGTCGTCTGCACTGGCAGATCAGCGATCAGTCTTTCGGTGACCGAAGTCTCTGCCACGGAGGCCCACGGAGCTGAAACCAATCCTACTTCGGAGGTTCCCGGAAATGTTTCACTTGCAAATAAACCGGTAGCGGCCGAACTGGTGAAGGGTCCCTATGTCACAGCGATTGGCTTTTGACAAGACAATCTCTGTATCATTGAACCCCATAACGATTCTTTTGAGGACTTCACTACTGTAGTGGACAAAAAGATATAAACGCAAGAGTGCCTGCTCGTCGGGGCCAGGGTCAGGGTGTTCCCCCCCAAAAATCAGTTTTTATAATCATAGAAAAAATGTTGGTCCCCAAATCAAAACCTTCCAAAACAAACGTAATGTTAATTTGCCATCTACTAGACTCAACCGAAGTCTACCACTGTTTAAACTGGAGGTGGATATGAAAGTTGATCATTTTCCTCCCCTGTCTGTTGACCGAGGGTTGATTCAGGAGGGACCGCGCCCTTTTACAGACAGGTGAACCCAGCTAGAGATGGGGGGGGGGGGGGGTGGCAGATATGAAGAGCGTCCCCACTCCGCTATCCTCCCAACTCCCCACCCCACCCCACCCCCTTTCAAGTGGTCAATAGGAGGGTGGACTCCTACCCCCCCCCCCCCCCCCCCCCAATCTGTTTGCGGAGGACAGCAAAAAACAAACCTCACAGGGCAAATGGGTGTAGATATCCTGGGTAGGGTAAAGCATGCCAACCGCGACTTGGTCATTACCAATGTCACGATATAGAAGAATGGTTACCCGGATATCCTCCTGTCCCGCCCAACCGAAACAGATATAATTTTGATTAATGGCGTATGCCATAAGATGATAAATTATCAGGACAAACTGGTAAAATGCGCCATGTGCCAGAGGTGGAAGCACACGGTAAAAAAAACAACCGCAGAGCTACCAGGGAACACATATGCTTCCGGTGCTGTGCTAGTCTCCCAAAGAGATTCCCCGACAACCCATGCATGAGAATAGCCTCATGTGCTAATTGCCGGGGTTCCCATTGCACTCGTGCCAGGGAGTGCCTGGAGCATATTAAAGCGATACGTATTTTGGCCGAAAGAAATGCAACATCAGGACAGGATGGGATGGGTGTCAGGGCGGCTCCTGCTCCATCCGCCCCTGTACACTTGGCTCACCCTACTAGACAACTCCCCACCCCAAAGACGCCATACAGAGGCTACTCGTATAGGCAATAATGGGGGACCTAAACCTGTTTCTAATCCAACTCAACCCATTTCTGCTCTTGATTTGTTAAGAATAATTTGTGGACTATTTGGACGGAGCACTAAAGAAAATTCCCCACAAAAAGTATTCTTTAGCCAATATAGAGGAAGCCACAAGTGCGGCCTGTGAGGTACTGAATACACATCGGGTTATCAAGTTTACAGCCAAAGAGTAATATGGGCAATAACATATTACTGGATCAAGTGACCAGCATACGGCGTTCTGATTGGTTGAAATGGAGTCTTTTGTTAAAGGGACATACCCTAGTTTTTAAACACTAACGCATATTTTTTACTATTATAACCGTTTTTGATAACTTAAATCATACTTTACTTAGATTTTATTATTTAAATTATCAATTTCCGTACATTCGAAGTGTTTTTGGTCATCCTGGTGTTTTTAATATCACAAAATGCATTTCTCATATTTTTAAAAACGGACGTGCGTCTGAGAAGTAACATTTATGGAGACGAATTTTAGTCTGTTTTTTCGAGGTTATTTCACCATTTTAAAGTCACAGACTCATGTTTCACTCAATTGTAACTTTATCCAAATATGTTACAGGTTTGTAGATTAACTAAACTTAGTGTTAATTTTCACTGGTTGAAACTAGGGTCTGTTCCTTTAAAGATTTTGTTTGACCTTTTTGAATTGTGTAATAAAATTACGATTTCAGTGGATTTAGCATGTCACCTGATTTGCTTGTTTTCTTTCTTTTTCTTCTTTTTTCTTCTGTTTTTATTTATTTTTTCTTCTTCTGTTTTTTTCTGTTGTTTTTTCGGGGTAGAGGGTGGGATATGTGTTTTGTTCTGAGTTTATTCATGGTTCGTGAAACTGAATTTAATCAAAACTTGTTCAAAAGTGAAACAGTTGAATGTAAAACTAAACAATATTTAAACCGGTCAAATTGGCTTATTAACAGTATTATTGCAAATATCGTGTCTGATTTATAATAGAGCATGAAATGTATTTCTTGTTAAAGTCGCACGCCCTAGTTCCATCCAGCGAAAATAAATTATAATTTGGTTAATCTACAAACCTGTAACACACTTAGATCACGTATTTATCAAATGGAGTGAAAAAGCAGGTTTTATATCGATAAATACAATGGGAATCCCCATGTCCCAATTGCTTGAAATAATTTTGAAAGTTAGTATTCTGATGTCACCGGTAGATGTCGCTCGAAGCACAACAATGCCTACGTCACGACAAATTTCACAGAGTGCGCACAGACTTGGGGTGCGTTCCTTTCACTTCTGTACATGTTCCAACTGTTCTGTCCTGGTTGTATCCCCTCTCCAGATATCGTAAGACTTAGCAAAATTATTGGTTTTAAGGGTTTGTAACGTTTTGTATTGAGACACTTACTTGTCTGAACTTTATTGTTACTGAAAATGTTCACGAACTGTGAAGAAAAATCTCACAAATGAACAAGAAGCAAACGACAACAAATCGGATGTTGATTGCGCGAACCGTGCACGAGAAAACAAACCGAACCAAAATGATAACGGTCACGTGGTATACCAACGTCTGTGACGTTTACACAGGAAGAGTCCCTCTAAAAATAGATTGGTCCTAGCTTGCTTTTTAAGAAATACAAAAAATGCATTTAGTGGTTTTACAAACATCAGGATTACCAGGATTACCAAAAAGCACTTCAGGTGAATGGAAATGTGTATTCTAAATAATAAAATGTAAGTAAAGTGCAATTTTATTTGTGAAAAAATGGGTTTAATAGCGAAAAACAACGCCGTAATGCTTAACAACTAGCCGTAACTAAGGCGTGTCCCTTTAACAGATGGCGCTAGTTTGATCTATAAAATATGTTTTCCAGTTATTAAATAGACTTACAGAGGGAAAGACAGACAGACGGACGGACGGATGAGCGAGCGGTCTGACAGAAGTATGTATTGAGACTAGCTATATAAGCGCAACACAGAGAAATATCAGTCTCTCCCATCGATCAGCCATCACGACAGCTAGTTTTTAAAAATTATCACGAATTAATCGAACGCCATCCAGAGTGAAAACAAGACCATCTAGCATCATGCCAGGTAATAAGAAAAGGAAAGTGGCTGTTCAAGCAACTACCGGGAGAGCGAAGAGGAGGATCGCCCAGCCGGCGCGATATCGATCGACTTCGGAGCCGCAGCCGCGTGAAGCACGGATCGAAATTGAGGGACAAAGGAGGACAGAAAAAGATGACGGCGTGAGAGAGGAAGAACGGATCGAGGTGGATCGAAGAGCCCGGGGCGGGGAAACTTCCATCCAGTTTGAAACTGGCGCCGGCCGACATGGGACAACGGGTGAGTCTGGTTTTTTGCCCCATGTTGAGGTTCCTGCGATCGAGGTTGTCCCCCATGTAAGTGTATTTGACGGGATCGGGATACACATTCCCCAAAAATTAAGGGAAAAAATTTGGGAAGGGCAATATGTAGATTTGTGCTTGTTTAACAAGTCCACTCAGGAAATGGAAGCCAGTCAAGGGGGTGTAGGCGAGCTTGTTTTTGAGGGGGGGAAGCTGGTCATAAAGAACCAGGCTAAAACCGGGTCATTTACGTCCATAATTGCATGGATATCGGCATTCATGATTTTCATGAGTGTGCTGTTGGAACGGAGCTCCCAGGAGGCTCAACAGTTGTTGAAATACATGAGGGACGTAATGATGTTGGCTAATAGAAGTTCGTCTTGGCCGTGGTACGACGAACAATTTCGGATAAAAAAGGCTAGACACCCAGAAAATTCATGGGGGGTTATTGATAACGAGCTGTGGCTTCTATGCATGTCAGGTGTCGGGGGTGTTAGGCAAATGGGAGTGGGCCAGGCAAGCACCAGCGGGCAGTCCAACCAGCCCTTTCGGGCAACCCAAGGGACTAGCCCCGTCGGGAGTGGGGTCAAAACATGCTGGGGGTTCAACAAAGGAAAATGTTCCTTTGCCAGGTGCAAGTTCATGCACTTATGCGGAAAATGTGGTGGACGCCACCCAGCTATGCAGTGTAAGCTGTAAGGACCTTTACACCTTAGGAAAATCCCCGGAAAATCCCCGATTCACACACATAATTTGGCTCAGCAGTTACAAGATTATCCAGATAAGATAGCAGCACAGGAATTGATAGAAGGCTTTACAGAGGGTTTTACATTAAAATATCAGGGGCCAAGGGAGGCAACAGAGGCAAATAATTTAAAAAGTGTAACGCAGGCCCCTGACATACTTAGGGTAAAAATTGAAAAAGAGATTTCATTAGGTAGGGTGGCAGGACCATTTCCAGAGCGTCCAATAAAAACTTTGAGAATTTCACCTCTGGGGTTAGTTCCAAAAAATGGAGATTTTAGAGTTATCCACCACCTGTCATATCCCAATGCAGCATCAGTAAACGACTACATCGACCCTAAATTTTGTTCTGTGCATTATGCAAACATCGATGAGGCAGTGCAAAAAATTCAGATGCTAGGAAAGGGAGCCTTGCTAGGAAAATCTGATATAAAATCTGCATTTCGGCTACTACCAGTAAGTCCAGGAGATTTTGAGCTTCTTGGTTTTAAAATAGACGGCAGATATTACTTTGACAAATGTCTGCCTATGGGGGCGTCAATCAGCTGCGCAATATTTGAGAAATTTTCTACCTTTATTCAGTGGGAGGTTGAAAAGCAGTGTGTGCACAAGTCGCCAGTGGTTTTACATTACCTAGATGATTTTCTTTTTGCGGGCAGGAGGGGATCAAATGAATGTCACATGGTAATGAAAAGTTTTCAGAATGCATGTTCCAGGTTAGGTGTTCCAATCGCGGTAGAGAAAACTGAAGGCCCCAGTACACTCTTGGTTTTTTTGGGCATCGAAATAGACACACAAAATATGGTCTTACGACTACCAGAGAGAAAAATATGGGATTTGACACAACTCATAACTGCTATTTACAGAAAAAGAAAATCACATTTAAAAACATTACAGTCATTAATTGGGTCATTGAACTTTGCATGCCAAGTGGTAAAACCAGGTCGGGCTTTTATTAGGCGCATGATTGATGCAACAAGAGGGGTTACAAAACCACACCACAATATCCGGGTTACTCAAGGTATCAAGGCTGACTTGGACCTATGGTTAGGCTTCTTGAAATACTACAATGGGTCACTGTCATGCCTGATTTGTTCTGGACAAGTAGTGACTCGCTGAAATTTTTCACTGATAGTGCGGGAGGGAGAGAAAAGGGATTTGGTGTTTACTTCCGGGGTCATTGGGCATATGGATCTTGGCCTACGGAATGGTGGAAAATGGGGCTGCTTCGAAACATAACATTTTTGGAACTCTTCCCAGTGGTTGTAGCAGTAACAATTTGGGGCAACAGGCTGCAGAACAAAAAGTTGCTATTTCACATTGACAATGAGGCAGTAGTAGTTGTGATCAATAAGAAAACGTCTAAATGTGCCATGGTAATGACATTATTAAGGAAATTGGTCCTGATAACTTTGCAAAAGAACATTTTGTAAAAGCCGTACACATTGCGGGAAAAAAAAGAATGTAATAGCAGATGCTATTTCTCGTTGTCAGTGGGACAAGTTCCGGAAGCTGACACCAGAAGCCGACTGGATTCCCGCCAAGATACCTCCACAGGTTTGGCAACTTTGACAGCAGAGGCAGGTAGGCTTTTAAAAAATTCTATGGCAAGTCAGACATGGAACACCTACAAAACTGCAGAGAAGCGGCTAGAAAAGTTTCGACTGCAATTTAATTTGTCTCCATTATGGCCAGTACCTTTAGAACACTTAATCCACTTTATTGCTTATCTGTCTCTGGAACAATTATCACCATCTACCGTTCGAACCTACATTAGCGGATTAAGTAACTGGCATAGATTAAATGGGTGTGGGGACCCGACAAAGCACTTTGTAATTTCAAAGCTCCTGGAGGGATTTAGTAGGGGGAATACTAGACTGGATGTACGAAGCCCCATCACTTTGCCAGTCTTAGAGAAGATCGTGGCAGCATTATCACATATTTGTTCGTCTCAGTTCGAGACTGAGCTCTTTGCAACAGCTTTTAAGTTGGCCTTTTTCGCATTCCTACGTGTGGGGGAAAAATAACATCTGCTACACGAGGTGACAATTCAAACAGGGCTGTTGGGGTACATGATGTTAGTTTAATTTTCAGGCTGGGGGAACATCTGCCATATCGGGTAAAGCTTCTCATAAGAAAATCTAAGAATGACCAAAGGGGTAACGGCTATTTACTGTATCTGGAAAGATTCAAAAATGAGAACATCTGTCCAGTTCTTGGGGTATACAAATATTTGCAGTCAAGAAATAAGACCGGTTCTCCCCAGCTGCTGACCCATTACAATGGGGTATCTGTAACCAGATACCAGTTTAACTCCATTCTCAAACGGACATTACAGTTTATAAATAGCAACGGCCAATGTTACAAATCACATAGTTTTAGAATAGGAGCGGCAACGGAGGCGGCGGCAAGGGGTGTACCCGAGGAAACCATCAAAGCTGTGGGGCCGTTGGCGTTCAGGGGCTTACAAAAGGTATATTCGTTTTTCCACATTAAGTAATTTATCAATGTAAATTTATTGATTGTAGGTAGGCATGAAGTGTGGATTATAGGATCGTCAATTGTACATTGGGCGGGAATCCAGGCGCAAACCAGACCAGGTGGAGGTAACCTAGGGTTACAACAGGCGGGTATATGCATAAAATGGTATGGGAATAGGGGAATGCGGTGGTCGCAGTTGGATCAGTTTATCTTGGGCAAGTTGCAACATCAAACCCCACCTAATTCCATGATCTTGCAACTGGGGTCCAATGATATGGTTACGGTAAAAAACAGGGTCCTTATCCAGGAGATTACTTGTTCAGTTTTGAGACTGAGGTCACTACTTCCCTCTGTAAGGATCATTTGGTCGAATATGTTGCCGCGCCTCTACTGGCATGGAGCGGAACATCCAAAGCAGGTGGACAAAGCTCGGAAAAGGGTAAACGGTGCAGTAAAAGCACTGGTCCTTGCAGAGGGGGGGGCAGTGATTGGGCACCCCGCTGTGACCGTAAAAGAGTTGGAGTTGTTCAGGAATGATGGAGTGCATCTGTCGAGCAAAGGAAATGGGGTGTACCTGGATGGAATGCGGGGTGCCGTGAAAAGCGTTGCTCTTGGGAGGGGGAAAGGTTTTTCCATAACTGAGCTATTGCGGGTATGGGTGGAGTGGATATAGACTCACTCCTGTGGCGGGACCCTCGGGGGACAGCTACAGAGCTAAGGTTCATCTGGCCCAGGGTTAGGTCCTACCTACTGGACAGTAGGGGGACAGGTCAATATAAAGGATTCACTCGAGACTGCCTGAGGGATCCGCTCCACCTTCGGGGCCGAAGGGGAGTTTTTCAGCCCACCTACGATTGCCGAGGGGGCAGGTTAATTAGATACGCTCGACCTTTGGGGCCGAAGGCGAGTTTAGCCCACCTACGTTTGCCGAGGGGGCAGGTTAATTAGGGGGGGGCAGTTAACAGATTGGGAACCTTGGCTCGCTGACTTGCCACATACTCTCTAGTGAGGGCAGTCAGTATGTCCCCAGGGGGTTCTGTTATAGGTAATAGCTGCGGCCAGGGTTTATCCAAAACATTAAGGGGTTTGGGGGGGTGGTTTTCACCTGTACATAAAGTAAATATGAGGGCAAGTAATATGTAGTAGGTAACATGTATATAAAATTGAAGTCTGTAATAAATATGTAAGATGATTCCTTCGTGTTGTGTATTTTATCTCGACATTAATAGCGAAAAACAACGCCGTAATGCTTAACAACTAGCCGTAACTAAGGCGTGTCCCTTTAACAGATGGCGCTAGTTTGATCTATAAAATATGTTTTCCAGTTATTAAATAGACTTACAGAGGGAAAGACAGACAGACGGACGGACGGATGAGCGAGCGGTCTGACAGAAGTATGTATGTATGCCCACATAAGTCTGTCAAATCAAATGTCAGAATTTAACGTGCTTATATCAAATTAATGTTCAAACACGCTCACTGGGGGAACAGATTCAGAAAATGTGTCCCAAATGAGAAGGAATGAAATGATTTATTTAACGACGCACCCAACACAGAAAGACAGGCAGGGAAGGAAACAGAGAGACGGAGACAAAGACATTGAAAGAGGCTAAGAGAGACAGAAGTGTTTACCAAACCAAACAACCTATCAACATCGTCTTTCACTTATAGATAGCACTACTTGAGTCGGCACATATTTTCTATTTCAGTGTGTGTGTGTGTGTGTGTGTTTTACGTGTGTGTGTGTTACATGTGTTGTGTGTGTATGTGCGAGTCTCTCTCTCTCTCTTTCTCTCTCTCTCTCTCTCTCTCTCTCTCTCTCTCTCTCTCTCTCTCTCTCTCTCTCTCTCTCTCTCTCTCTCTCTCTCGTCCAATATTTTATGTGCATTGGCGTCCTACTTTTACTTATTGGCGCCCAGCTCCCAATGAGTGTGTGTGTGTGTGTGTGAGTGTGTGTACTATATGTATGTGTTACGGATGTTTGTCTGTATGTTTGTGTCTTTGGGTATGTATCTGTGTCTGTGTGTGTATCTGTGTCCACTGTGTTGCTGTGTTTGTGTGTGTGTTGATATATCCGTGTGAATGGGTATGCATTTGTGTACGCGCATAAGTATATGTGTATGTTTATATGTATATGTGGATGCGTATTTGTATGTGTCTGTGTGTGCATATGTACGTGAATATGTATACTCTGTCAAAAAAGAAACGCATAGATGATAGGGAAAGAAGAAAAGTGTTTGATTTTACAAAATATGGTGTGTTTTTTGTACAATGTTACTGAATAACCATGTTTGTTAATGTTCCTGTAATGGGACAGCATGCCCAAATGCACCCTAGGAAATCGGCGTGAAATGGTCAGATTTTGGTGAATGCACATGAAACTCGGGGGAAAAGATTGGGGTAGTGATGGGCATTTAAAGCTGCAATGCTCGTAATGATGCCTCATTTCCATTACGACGTAGACGAGTTACAAGATGCCAAGACTAAGCCTGCCGAATCGAAACACTGCAATAGGCCGCCTCCAATTAGGTTAATCGTAGTCAGCAGTCGCACGCCACATGAACATCCATCAGAGCACCTATTTTACGTCTGGGACAGGTACCAGCAATTTCAATCAGCTGAAGACCGGCTCAGAAGTGGAAGACCTCGCATAACAACTGCAGCACAAGATCGCTACATCCGAGTTCTGCACTTGCATCACCAAACTGCCACAGCAACGAACACTGCTGGACGCATACATGGTTTGAGAAGGGTGTCTGCACAAACCATTCGAAACCGACTTCGAGAAGCTGGTTTACGGGCTAGGAGACCGTATGTTGGCCCCGTCCTGCGACGTCAACATCGACATTTACGTGTTCGCTGGTGCACGAATGTACAGGGGTGGAACTTGGTTAACTGGCGGCGAGTATGGTTCAGCGACGAGCCACGTTTCCTTCTACAGTGACGTGGTGGACGACAACGTGTTTACAGACGCCGCAA
The DNA here is from genome assembly GCF_016097555.1 of Gigantopelta aegis. NCBI lineage: Eukaryota > Metazoa > Mollusca > Gastropoda > Neomphalida > Peltospiridae > Gigantopelta > Gigantopelta aegis. The sequence goes on from NC_054701.1 coordinate 53,750,525, forward strand.
TGAACGTTTTGCCAACAACTGCGTCGCCCAAGTTGACAGATTCGGTGGAGAGAGTGTCATGATCTCGTACACCGGCAGAAGTGAACTTGTGTTCGTACAAGGCAACCTGACAGCTGTACCGGAATGAAATTCTTCGCCGTCACATGCTTCCCATTTTGGTTCGACAAAGAGAACTCTTTCAGCAGGACAATGCCAGGCCGCATACGGTACGTGTAACAATGGATTTCCTACAGAATGAGAACATTAATGTGCTGCCATGGCCAGATCTCAACCCCATTGAACATCTATGGGACGAACTGGACAGACGTGTACGCCAGCGTGACCCGGAGCCTCAGACGCTTCCGCAACTGTCATATGCACTGCAGGAAAAAAAATAGGCTAGGATTCCACGTGCCCGGAGTCGGAGACTCATTCAGTCTATGCTAAGGAGATGTCGCGCAGTGATTGCTGCTGCTGGTGGCCACACAAGGTACTGATTTCAGCGCTCTCGTGCGACGCTGTTTGGTGACGAAAACGCCTCCACTGCCGTCAGTCCATAGCAAGAACATTGTCACATACTCATGTCAAATGACTGTGATATGTATTAAAGAGATAATAACATGAATATTTCGCCTATGCGTTTATTTTTTGACAGAGTATATGTACGTTCCTGTGTACCTGTGCGCGTACATGTGTGCATCTGTGTTGTGTGTGTATGTGCGAGTCTTCGTGTGTCTATATCTGTCAGTAAGTTTATGTGTGTGAGTGTCTTTGTGTATTTGGATCTGTGTGTGTGAGTCTGTATATGTATTTGTATGTGTTGGGTGTGTATGCGTATGCGTGTATATGTGTGTGTTTTTCCTTGTGTGTATGTGCGTGTATTCATGTGTGTATCTCTGTGTATCTGCTTTCGCGTCTATGTCTGTGTATCTGCTTGTTTATATGTCTGTGTGTCTGCTTGTATGTCTGTGAGTCTCTGTACATGTGTGTATCTATATGTGTATCTCTATCTGTGTGTGTCAGTGTGTGTGTGTGTGTGTGTGTGTGTGTGTGTGTGCTTCTGGTTTTTATGTCGTGAGTGTTTAGGTGTGTCTCTATGTGTGTATGTCTATGTGTTTATCTATATGTGGGTATTTGCGTGTTTACCTGCGTGTGTTTCTGGGTGGCATGTCTCTCTCTCTCTCTCTCTCTCTCTCTCTCTCTCTCTCTCTCTCTCTCTCTCTCTCTCTCTCTCTCTCTCTCTCTCTCTCTGTGTGTGTGTGTGTGTGTGTGTGTGTGTGTGTGTGTGTGTGTGTGTTACCCGTGACCGTGCGTCAGTGTATTTGTGTGTGTCGGTGTCCCAGTGTATCTATGTGGGTGTGTATATATGTGTGGCTTTATGTTCGTGTGTGACCGTCCTCGGTGGCATCGTGGTAGGCCATCGGTCTACAGGCTGGTAGGTACTGGGTTCGGATCCCAGTCGAGGCATGGGATTTTTAATCCAAATACCGACTCCAAACCCTGAGTGAGTGCTCCGCAAGGCTCAATGGGTAGGTGTAAACCACTTGCACCGACCAGTGATCCATAACTGGTTCAACAAAGGCCATGGTTTGTGCTATCCTGCCTGTGGGAAGCGCAAATAAAAGATCCCTTGCTGCTAATCGGAAGAGTAGCCCATATAGTGGCGACAGCGGGTTTCCTCTCAAAATCTGTGTGGTCCTTAACCATACGTCTGACGCCATATAACCGTAAATAAAATGTGTTGAGTGCGTCGTTAAATAAAACATGTTTATTTATGTTTGTGTGTATGTTTGTGTGCTTGCCTGTGTGTGTGTGTGTGTGTGTGTGTGTGTGTGTGTGTGTGTGTGTGTGTGTGTGTGTGCACGTGCACCTCTGCATATTTCTGTCTGTATCTCTCCTTTTGTGTATGTCCCTTTTTGTATGGCTCTTTTTTTTCCTCGGTTTCTTTCAACCACTCTCCGTATCTGAGTATGTATATCTGTGTGTCTCCGTCTGTGTAAATCTCTGGCAGTATGTTTTCGTCTCTCCGTGTGTCTCTATGTGCGTGTGTTGGAGCTGTCTGTGTGTTTGTCTGCCCGTATGTTTCTATATGTATTTATATGTGTGCGTATGTTTTGTCTGTATATCTATCTATCTATCTGTGTGTAAATGTGTGCATGTCTGTGTGGGACAGTGCGAGCATCTACGTAATTGTCTGTGTTTGTATGTGTGGGCGTTTGTACGAACGTGTTTTTTGTGTCTTGGCGTGTGTGGGCATCTGTGTGTATGTGTATCTATGTTTGAGCGTATGTCTGTGGGTCTGTGCCTATTTGCCTCTCTTGGTTCTGGCTGTCCCTTTTTGTATGGCTATATCTGTTTTTCTCAATGACTGTCTCTGTATTTCAGTATGACTGTATTTATCTCTGTCCGTCTGTGTATTTATTCATGTTTTTGGCATTATGTCTGTCTCTGTATGTCACTCATTCGCTAACTATGTTTTCTCTCTCTTTCTCACCCTTTCTTTCTCTGCCCCCCCCCCCCCCCCCCCCCCCCCCCCCCCCCCCCCCCCCCCCCCCCCAGAGTACGAACGGAAGTGTACTTTGAGACCCGTCGGGGCATTTTGTTAAAGCATGACACGAGATGTGTAGGGTGGTCCGGGGGCATGCTCCCCCCTCCCAGATAAATTTTTTTTAAACTGGATGGCTTTAAACGCCTTTTCCTGGCATCTGAATCGCAAAATTATCATTAGTACCAAGGCCTACGGGGTGCCATGATCTACTTTTCTGTGATCACGTGACCTTGGTAGGAGACAATGTCCTTGGTGCAGGTGTGCGACTTTGGTAGGAGACAATGGCCTTGGTGCAGGTGTGAGACCTTGGTAGGAGACAATGGCCTTGGAAAGGCCTTGACCTACTTGGACTGGCCCCGATGTCCTTGGACTTACCTTGGGATGCCTCACTCGGGTATAAAAAGGGTGTTTTTTGGCTTCATTGTCATTCGCTCGCCGAAAAGTCTACAGACAAGATCTACGTCCAGTTTGTTTTAGAGGTTGACGATATTCACATTTTTGTAGCTTGTTGCTTTTTATTTTGAAAGAAGAAGATGGCATCGGGACATTCATCAAGCACTATTCAATGCCCTGAACAGGATAAAAAATCGCGATGCCAACTAGAAATTGGGCAAAATGTATACGTTATGGCTCAACCATGGAAGCAAAAACTTTTGATACATATCCGGAAATTCGACAGTGATAAGGGAAAAATATTCCCCACCAAACGAGGCATCGTTCTAAACCTAAAACAGTGGGTCGAACTGTCTTCATGTGCTCAACAATAGCTGTTTTAAAGGAAAGGAAAGAGAAGTTGTTCTCTCATCTAGGAGCCAACATGTATGTGAGTGTAGACAAAGACATTGCCGGGGTGGACATTCGTTATTGGTGGTGGTGTGTTGACGAGATCAAGCCTTCAAGGGAAGGGATTTTTCTTCACCTCAACCAATGGCAGAAGTTGAAAGAGTGTTTTGAAGTCATATGTGACTTTGTCCCAAAATTGAGAAAAGTTGTGTCAGTTGATATTCCAACCATACAGAAAGCAACACCACATAAAGACATAGATAACGTTTTTGAATTTTATTGTCATTAAAATTGTGACAAAAGGAAAAAACCCAGAGCATGTTCGGACTTGCTCAGACATTGTATTTAAAAGCCTGGATTGTGTACAGGGAATCATTCGCTCAACGACTGTGGTAGAGAGAAGACGTATGCTCCAGATATTCACACTATGGCTTTGGGGTATTCGAGCAGTGTTAGTAGCAACACCAGTAGTGACGAGGACGACGTGTTGATCTTGAAATGTTCAGAAAGACATACAATCAAATGTAAAAGTGTGACTACCAAACACGATGAGAAGAAGAGTACTCATTATATAGATCAAACGGATGCTACACGTGAAATTGGGGATAGAATTGAAGATGGTGAACTCGTTGATGAATCTACAGATCAGACGAATGTTGGTCGTGAATACGAAACAGATCCTGACTATGATGTTTCCTACGATGAAGACGAATGAGCATTATTATTATTACTAGTATTATATATTATATTATTTTTCTTATGCACCCGTTGGTGAGAACACCATGCGTTATTTTTTGTTACACATGGTTGTTTACAATTTCAAGACATACGACTGGCTGCTCCTAGGTGATGACCAGGTCACCAATGCCATACATCCATTGAAAAACTACACGATGTAAATCAATTAGACTGTGACGCGTAGTTAACCTGACATTCATGTGTCTGTGACGCGTAAGTCAGCTACAAGTGCAACGGCTGTAAATAACTTTTAGTCGAAAAAGATGTTAACATTTGCTTGAAACCTGGTTTATGAGGATATGTAAGAAAGAGAATAATACATTTATGTCTGTTAGATACCATTTATCTCACAACTTGTGTTTAAAAACGTATCAAACTCGCTTTTTTAGATATATTTTTAAACAACTCGTTGTGAGATAAATGGTATCTAACGGCCACTCATGTTTTATTCTCTATGTAATGCACTTTTAAAAAGCTTAGATAGGTTTTATGAGATACTATTGTAAAATAATCCTTTTCACTATATATTTATAAAGGGATGAACGGTTGACAGATGTATCCTTGAATTGGTGTAATATATCTGAAATAGCATGTTTACAACTGTATTTTTGTATAATTCTTAAAACATCACATTTATTATATATTTGCAAAAATATATTATACTTCTCTGGAACACTTTGTAACATTTTGGGCATTCGTTTTTGCTTAGTGTCTGTCGTTTTTTTTTAACAGAGAAAAAATAGGTGGGGAAAAAGGAGAGAAAAACCACAGTATGAAATGTTGTACGCAGCTTAGAAAAACAAACCTGGTTACCAGTGCTGAAGTTCTTGCTTCATGGTGAATTGTATGTTGCACTGATTGAGACATCTTGCAAAGATCTGAAATGAGACTTAACATTTGTTGTGTAGTATGAAAAAGCAAACATCAAAACATTAACAACCACAATAACCCATCCGAACTAGGACTCTTATAATTTTTTATATTTTTAAGACACGTTAATACTTCCGAGTGTATTATTTCCCCCTCTAATATTTCTGCATCTTCGTTTGTCGGGATATTAAAATTATAATTTGCAGGTGTTTCCATAATAGCATTATCAATAATATCAATATCATCATTTTGTCCAGGTGGAGTTGAGTAGAGGTTTTGGTAAAAAGCTTTAGTTTCTTTTAGGATTTCTTCCTAATCTTTAACTATTTTTTCATTTTCTAGTTTTATTTTTGAAATTAGTTTACTAAAGTAGTTTCTGCATTCTAAATTACAAAAATATTTTGTTGTTTTTTTCGCCCTCTTCGATCCATTTTGTTTTTAACTTTATATAACTTTAAGTTTTTGTTTTCTTAGTTCTTGTAATTCAAACGTTTTAGATTCAATCTGTTCTAAATCAATCATCTTTTCATTTTCTAATAATTTAATTTCATCACATAATTTTGTTTCCAGTTCATCACGATTTGTTTCTTCTTAAAAACTGAAAATGATATAGTTTTCCCTCTATTTCCATAAATAACGTTTCCAAGAAAAGAATCTAATTAAATTTTAAATCTAATTAAAATTAGCTCCACTGGTTAATTACTATTACCTGTGGATCTAACAGTACCCCGTTGGAGCTCATGTTCAGTTAACCTTTCATTCGACCAATCAAAACCTTACTTGCAAAATCATTCATGCCAGTGATTTGAGTGCGAGTGCGAATAATTTTTACATGCTCATATACCACTAGAGTTTCGAGCATGTCCGTCCCGGGGCCTGTCTCTGGATAGCCAGGGCCTTGTCCCGGGACAGAAAAAAAATTAAGCGGACAATTTTGAAATTTACATACAAAAATTAAATAGTGGGCCTTTAAAATTTTGATGCGCATCTCTAATTAATATAATTAATAAAGAAAATTCTACTCATTAAATTTGGTCGCTAGATTAGATCGGGTGGTCAAAAAGAAATTAGATCAGATCGGTGCCCTGACTCGGGATGGAGGGGTAGAGTTGAAAATGGGCAGAATTTTGAAAATAGCAATTAGTAAAAAAGTTAATAGAATTAAAAAAAAAGAAAAAAAGTTACAAGATAAAAATAAAAAGAATTGACTGCTCGGTCGAATATTTATATATATTTGGAGCATTTTAGAAGGACAGTCCCAAAAAAGAGAGGAAGAAGAAAGAAGAGAGGATCGGACTATTTAATAATATTAAAAAAGAAAGTAATTTCGACATAAACTTTTGAACGAAGGTCTAAAAGTTTAAAGTCCGATCTATATGGCCGTTAGGGTGCACAGCTTGTAGGGACGAGATGGGTTTCATCCCGTTAAGAAAACCCCTAGATTGACAGTCAATAGACGTTGAAGGTGTAGTGCTGTGCTGAAATACAGATCTTGAGAAGCCGGATCCGTCTGAACAGGAGAGAGAATCAGACTAGGGTATAGTCCAGTTGTCATGGGTTGGTATAGTAGTGCGGACGGGCCCAACTCCGGAGGATACGAGATGGTATCACAATAAAATAAAGTCTAGAAAAGAGTAGTAGGGGCCGACCCCACTTCCTATTTCTTCTTAGAGTGGGGCGGCCAATCTTCCAGTGCTGCTAGGACAGGCTCGGACATGTAGAGACTAAACGCGAACAACCGTGGCGTTCTGCAGAATGGCCGTCATACGAGTCACGAAAAAAAACAAGTCAACATAGTCAGACGGAGAAATGACGTGGAGGAAAGGAATCTCGCTAAAAAAGAATCCAACCTGGTGGTGCAGACTGTCTAAACGAGAAGCGTTCCAGCGTTCAATCAGTTCCAATGGCCGCATACATCCCAGTAAAAAACTTCACTTCGCTGACAAAAACAACAAAAGTGAAGGATTCCCAAGTCGAGCCGCGAAAGCACGTGCAGTGTGCACAAACACGTCTTACCGCGACGAGCTCCAGACTGGGAATCTGTAATGATTTGAAAACATTCGGGATTATGCCGAGGTATACGAAATGATTCGGGTGAATTACGAAGTATGCCGGAAACTAATTTCAATATAAAATTTTATATAAAATTCGTTTCAAGACGAAAAAAATAAACCGTGATGGTATATCCATAAAATCTGTTTATACTAGTATACAATCCAGAGTTTATTACTGTTTTTTAATGTTGAAATAGACCAACAAGTTCGCCTATTGCATAAATAGTCTCGCTCGATATTTTTAGAATGTGTATGCTCCCGGATAACGCTATAAAAGGCGAAGTGTAATTGGTCGATATTTCAACTGTTATTTATAGATGAAATGTCACGTGGACATGGGAAGGGAAACACCAGGACTCGCGGACCTTACCTCCCAGTCATACACAATTACAATATACATACACAATTGCGTCGAGTCTCCCCGGGTTGTCATGTCACGATCTGAACAGATCAGGCCCTTAAAAGGCTTAATCCTACGGGACATTCCAAATTCCATAGCACCATACCACCCTCGCCTGTTACCGACTATAGTCGGACTGCTGGTGCTCCCTTGCACCTGCCAGTGCAGGCGGTCCCTCCTCCACCCACCCCAACCCTTTCCTGTCCTGGACGGAGGAGCCGGTTGAGGCCGGCACTTGTGTCCAGGACAGGCGTGCGCTACAACAGCTTGCTCTGAATGTGCACGTTAAACAATTTTCCATTCCATTCCATTCCTGGACATGGGAGTTCACACAATGCTGTTAGATCTACTGGTAGACCAGTAAAGCTAATTTTAATCAGATTGATTCATTATTATACATATAACTTACACTACTTATGCATTACTATACCTACCATAACACTATCAATTAATTATTATACGTATAATATACACTCCCCATTCATTATTATACACATGCTATACACTACGTTCAATATTAGACAAATATTATATACTACCCATAAATTAGTACATATTAATGTACACTCCCCATTCACTGTTATACTTATAATCTACATCTTACATTTATTGATATACACATAAGCTGCACTCCACATTCATTATTATATGTATAATTTACACTCCCCATTCACTATTATACACATATTCTAGACAACACATTCCGTTTTATATGTATAGTAATGAATGTACCGTGTAGATCATATTATATAGTCATAATTGTGGAATGCAGAATACATTTATATACATTTAGGTTGTATGTATAATAAAAGAAAAGTGTGTAAAGCGTGTGTATAATAAAGCATGTGGAGTGGATTATATGTATAAAAATATATCTGAAGTGTATGGTAATCTTTTTTTGTTTCTTCTTCTTTCTTTTTTTTTTTTTTTTTTTTTTTTTTTTTTGGGGGGGGGGGGGGCAGTGACATGAGGTTGAATGCCAAGGGAACTTTGGGGGAGGTTTGGAGGGGGTCGTAAAAAAATAAAAATTAATACATAATAAAATTATAGCTATCGCAAAGTTTATGTGGGGCTCGGGCTTTACAAAAATAAGACCGGAAAAACTCATTTTAGTTTCGCCAAAATTCAAGCGCTATATCTCTGTCAAAAGTAGGTAAAGCTATGGAAAAAATTCAGCTGAATATGTTGAGGCATTGCAGAAAAAAACGAAAAAAAAAAACCCACACCCAAAAGAGTCCGAACAACAAATGTTCGCATCTCCTAAGTTCAAGTACAAAAACTCTTTCAAAAATGAGTAAATCGTTATGAAAGTCAAACTTGATCTGTAATAGTATATGATAAAGCTATATAGAAACTTTCAGCTCAGTATCTTGAGGCGTTGTAAAAACAAAGTCCGGAAAACAAATTTCCGTATCTCCTAAATGCAAAAGCCGCATGTCTATCAAAAATAGGTAAATCGTCAAGAAAGTCAAACTTGATCTGTAATGGTACACTATAAGGCTATACGCAAAACTTCAGCTCAGTACCTTGAGAGTAGTATAATTTGTACGTAGCGGGGACAACAATGGGAATACAATGGGTGCACCTCCAGTACAATGGATATGCACCTCCGATACAATGGGTCCCCACTCCAGTACAATGGATACGTCCCCTATTGTTCTCTCTTAGTACAATGGAGACATCTCCTATTGTTCTTTCTTAGTATAATGGTGACGTCTCTGATTGTTGACATTATTACAATAGATATGCACCTATTGTTCGGTGGTACAGTAGGTGGCACGCGTCTATTGTAACGTTGACCGAGTTCTGAGTATTGTTCGGAGGTACAATCGGCGACACGCGTCTGTTGTTAGGTTTGACCGAGTTCTGAGGCTTATTATAGACGCTACGAAATACGTAGGAAACCGGGTTACTTTTGTTGAAGCGTGTAACGAGGACAGTAGGTACAATGACCCCCTTTGAAAAGCGGGTGTTTTTGAAAGGTGTTATTTTAGAGATATATGTTGAAATACTCTTTTGACTAGCAAACCAGTTGAAACCAGTTTCATTTGTTAGCATTATCCAATAACAACTTGTCTTTTAATGAATGCATTTGAATATGTGTTATAAGATAAAGAAAAGTGTATTTTAATCATTATCTGTAACAACTGCGTTAGAAGATGAACACTAACGATAAGAAAAAAGCTGTCTACTTCAGTTGGAAATATGTTTTAAGATGCGAATACAGTTTTGATGAAACAATAGTAAGAAAATCTAACCACTGGTTTGAGAGTCGTACGGAATGCGTTATGGATGCTAAAAGTTCCTTCTGTGATTCGACTAACAGTACCAAGCGAATAATTACTAGGAAAATACGACCATCTCGTGTTCTCGTGGATGAAGTGGATGATTTTGAGAACAGAATACATTTAGAGAATTGGTTATCACTGAGTTATGCGATTGAGATATGTAAACTAATTCAGCGACTTTCTAAGGAAATGTGTATGGGATGCATGTTTGATGAGGAAAGAACTCATACTTGTAAAACATTGTCCCACGATGATATGATTAAACGCTACTTTCCGATAGCATTAACTGAACTGAACGAAATCGACGTCAGTGCCAGGTGGTTACGTCTTGTTTTTGATGATCCTGATGTTTCAGAAACCCCAGGTTTTATTTTGTGTCAGTACCAATGCAAAGACTATCTGGATATTAATATTAAAACTGTTGAATGGATGGAAATACTAAAATATCAAGTATTGAACATGCTGCATTTGGAAGATAGATTTGAAAAGTGAACATGTGCGTAGATATAAATTAACGTCACAGAATACATTAAGTCAGTTCAGTGATGTCGTTCAGAGTGAAACCTAACACTGAAAAGAATGAACGTGACAAGAACGAACTTGAAAAATATTATACAAAACCGAGAGACGCTGGAGCTTTCTATGGTCCGAAGAAGTTTCACGACGCTTTGAAAAGACGTGGTTTAGAAAACTATAAGTTGAGTACGGTAACACAATGGATGAATGACAACGATGCATACAGTTTGCACAAGCCGGTTACTCGATCATTCAAGCGTCTCCGTGTTCGTGTTAACAAAAAAGATGAGATGTTTGATATGGATTTGATGGATGTTAGTCGTCATTCAAAGGTTAATAATGGAGTTAGGTATCTGCTTATAGCTATTGACATTCTATCAAGATATGCGTGGGCCATACCACTAGTTAACAAAAGACCGGAGACAGTATTAGACGGTTTCAAAACTGTTTTAAAAGACGGTCGAATACCCAAGAAAGTTCGGGTGGACAAAGGTACCGAGTTCGCTGGAGTGTTCAAAGAGTTTCTGTCAAAAGAAAACATTAAACTGATTGTCACGCAGAATGAAGATATCAAAAGTAACTATGTTGAGAGGTACATAAGGACTTTACGTTCACTTGTCGCTCGGTATACGTCTTACAACAATACACAAAAATACATAGACGTTTTAGCAGATCTAGTGCATAATTATAACAATACAGTACACTCGTCTCTGGGACATTGGGCACCGGCTGATGTAAATAAAACGAATGAAATTAAAGTGTGGCGACATCTGTACGTCGAGCCCATGGTTAAGAAACTTAAAGTAAAGAAACCATTAGCAAAATTTGTATTTAAAGTGGGTGATTTAACGAGAATCAGCTATTTGCGTAAATCATTCACAAAGGAGCAGGATTTGAGGTGGACAGAAGAGTTGTTTAAAGTACATTCTAGAAGTAGACGACAGGGTATTCCAGTGTACAGACTGCGTGATTTTCATGACGAAGTGCTGAAAGGTATATTTTACACAGCCGAACTTCAGAAAGTTAATAAGAATCAAGACATTCTATGGAAAATCGAAAAAGTGTTAAAAAAGAAGAAGGAAAAGGGAAAAGTGTACTATTTGGTTCGGTGGTTAGGGTGGCCACCTAGTTTCGATTCGTACGTAGAAGAAGGAGAACTGAAAACTGCGTGAGACATGGAGAAGTACATTATATTGAAGAGTACTGACTCTAAATCAGTGTTTCCTGACAACAACCCCTATCATTTTCGAGTAAAGTTAAATCAGAGGTTAACGTTTGAAGGTGTATGGATTGTGTCTCTTGTGGATTTGAATTTTGGAGAAACTGATATTCAAAGTATGAACGATTTGCAAGTAGATGTGTTGTGTAATTTGTGCGGCAGCAGTCTAGTGGGGGATGCTTTGGTTTCACTGCTGAGACGTGTCGATTTACGCGACGGTCCTCGGTATGAGTTTAACACGCTGTGGAACATGCCTGTTGTAGTGAAGGACAGTGCGTATGTCAAAATACATATAAAAGCAGCATCAGGCGATCCAATTTCATTTATTAAAGAGACAACGAGTGTGACACTACTGTTGCGATGTTATCCATTTCTAGAGTAAATTACTATGGATCGAAAACTGTATGTGCCTGATGTGAATAAATGGTTACGGTATTTCGAAAAAGGAACAAAGAATGTTGTTCATTCGAATAAGCAAGTGGGATCTGGTGTTGGTAATTATAAGGATAAGTGGTTTTCTTACATGATTCCCATTGTACCGAACCATGTCAACAGTAACGATGACAAGAACAAAAACAAGTCTATAATAGAAGTGACGTCACAGACGCAAGATGTCGTAGAACGTGCTGAAGCTGAACAGAAACGTACAAAGGCTATAAAACGTAAATCTACAGATCGAATCGTCAGAACCAAAAAAGTCAGTCGCCTGACACATCATAAAAAAACCCAACGAGTTCCAGCATCGAAGTACAAATCAGCTGTTAGTGAAAAAGATATATTTGTATAAACAACTACAAACAGTATGTCGCTGCTCACAGACAAAGACTTTGTGGAAGGGTTACCAAGTGCCTTGGACCTGTTTACTATGCCCCCATACCAAACGAGTGTGTTTCAACATTACTACGTAGACTGCAGGCCCATCAGTCAAATTACAGATTCGTCCCCAGTAGAATTCCAAATTGCAAACAGTGGAAGCGACTACGTAGATTTGAAACGTAGTCGTTTGCATGTAAAGCTGAAAGTGAGCCACTCTGATGGGACAGTTCTGGATAAAGATGAACACGTGGGTCCGGTAAACCTATTCATGCAAGCTCTGTGGTCGCAAGTCGCTGTGTACTTACAAGGTCAGTTGGTGAGTTCAGCGAACAATCACTATCCCTACAAAGCAATTATTGAAACCTTACTGAATTATGGTGCAGACGCTAAACAGTCTTAACTTCAGTCACAGTTATTTTACAAAGACAAAGGGGAGGTACAAACAGACATTGAAAGCACATATCCCATTACCGGTGCTAATTCTGGATTACTCAACAGAGGTGCATTCATCGCAAACAGTAAAACAATTACCATGGAAGGTCCACTATGCGAAGATATTTTTAACATAGGTAGATATCTGGTGAATGGCGTGGATATTACTATAAAGCTATTTCGGAGTTCCGTTCCCTTTTGTCTGATGTCCGGCAAGACTGGTCAGGAATACATGATCGAGTTGCAAGATATCTATTTCAAGATATGTAAACTGAAAATGAACAGTGCCCTGATTCTGACTCACAACAAGCTGTTTGAAAAATCCAACGCCCTTTATCCATTCACTAAAACCGAAGTTAAAATGAGTAGTATTCCATTTTCTCAACAAAGTTACGTGTGGGACAACGTGTATCAGTCACATTGTCCGGGTAGACTAGTTGTTGGGTTTGTAAACGGTGATGGTGTGACTGGATCATATACAAAGAACCCTTTCAACTTCCAGAGTTCATTTGTGAAAACTGTGTCTTTGTATTTGGACGGTGTGAGCATACCAGGTAGACCAGTAGAAGCCGAAGACATAAGCGCCTACGTGAATTTATTCGAGGGAGTCAACAGATGGGGTCAAGACAGTGGAAATTACATTAAAAGATCCGAATTTGTTTTGGGTCATGGATTGTTTGTGTTCAGTCTAGAACCTGTGTTTGTGGACTCTGATTATTTAAGCTTAATTAAGAGTGGTAATTTACGGTTAGAAGTACAGTTTAAATCAGCACTGAAAAACACAGTCAGTTGCATTGTGTATGGGGAATTTCCTAGCTTGATTGAAATCGATCAGACCAGGAACGTGTTTGTTAAATAAAATCATGAATGGTATACAAATGCAATGTGCGATCAATTGTGACCCAGATCTACGTTCACGTATTGTCGGTGTTTACTCGAGCGATACACTACCACGCTTGAAGTGGGGGAGACCCTGGGGGTGTATTGTAAACACGGACCCATCTCACCTTCCCGGCAAACACTGGGTGGCGTTCTATTTTAACAAAGACAAAGCGGAGTTTTTCGATAGTTTCGGGAAACCACCCGAGCATTACAATATAATGTTTGTAGAATATTTAAGGAAACATTATACATCTTATGTTTACAATAGCAAATCCCTTCAAAGGATAAATAGCAGAATGTGTGGATTTTATTGTTTGTATTACCTGCTACAGAAATGTAAAACTGAACTGATAATGAACGAAATTGTGAATCAGTTCAGTGAAGATAAATTACAGAATGATGTATTTGTATGCAGTTTTATATGTAAATACTTTAGATACTGTACGCAATCGTGTATTCCATGTAACTCACTAAATATTGTAAACTATAAATAATACAGTATACTACAGCAAATATGTATTATGCTGTAAATTATTAATAAATTGATGTGAAAAATGTGTACGTTGTCATGTTATTATGTTTCTGTGTTGTGAGGCCTTACCATTATCAAGGGGTGTTTACTCCAGTTTTATTACAGTTGTTTACTCGAAAGCAGAGAAGTAATAATTCCAAAATAAACACTTTTCTGAATAGGTATCCGAACAAAACACCATCACAAGTCAGTATTCCAAACCACATTTCTGAACAGGTATCCTAAAACGCATTACTGAACAGATATCCTAAAACACATTACTGAATGGGTATTCCAAACCACATTACTGTACGCAATCGTGTATTCCATGCGACTCACTACATATTGATGCGAAAAATATGTACGTTGTCATGTTATTACTGTTTCTATGTTGTGAGACATTACCATTATCAAGGGGTGTTTACTCAGGTATTTTATTATAATTGTTTACTCGAAAGCAGAGAAGTAATAATTCCAAAATAAACACTTTTCTGAATAGGTATCCGAACAAAACACCATCACAAGTCAGTATTCCAAACCACATTTCTGAACAGGTATCCTAAAACACATTACTGAACAGATATCCCTAAAACACATTAGTGAAAGGGTATTCCAAAACACATTACTGAATGGGTATTCCAAAACACATTACTGAATTCCAAACACTTTGAATTTAGCTATCCAAAGCACATCATTTTTACATTCTACATTAATATGGGGTTTGTACCAAAAATATAATTTGTTTTGTTATTTATTTCCTCTTTTTAACAAATATACTGAACAGCACATTAAACGCACCAGTATTCTCATTGCTATAAAATAGTTTACTGATAAGTACAATACGTTAATTTCAAAATAGTTTACTGTTAAGTACAATACGTTAATTTCAAAATAACGTAGGTTGCACCACTGATGATTTCCCTTTGCTGTTCATTATATTTATGCAGTGAGCTTTTGTCTCAAAGTAACACATATATTTCCGTTCGTCTGTTTTAAGCTTTTTTTTTCTTTTTTTTTACACAAAAAACCAACCTCCTATATGATCGCCGTGCTTTGCTACTAACAGTTTGCCAGGAGATTCAAAATGCTTGCAATGTCATGGTGTGACCGCAGTGTAATCTCTACTCTGTACACATAGCAGAATGTTTACATTAACACCTAGCCTCCTTTATGATCGTCATACTGTGCTAATAAACAGTTTCGACAATTATTGCGGTGACATGGTGTGACCGCTACTGATTAAATATCCTATCAGGTAACACAAATATTCGGTCAGACATGACTGTTTGAAAGCGGTCAGTCGCTTACATTACAATTTTTGTTTTCATAGCCACAAGTGATTCGGTTAAGCAATTCATATTACGAAAATATACTTCTTATAGCTGGACTTTCTATTTGTTTGCCACATACAAGCATGAATACATAGCTCATTTGGGTTTATGTTCGCTTGAGGTGCTTGCGTTGCTCGGTGGATCCATTTAGCTGATTGCTGTTACTCCGTCCCAACCAGTAAATCACAACTGGTATATCAAAGGCTTTGACATACACGTGCTTTACTGTTTGTGAGAACCTACATCTAAAAGATCCAGTGTTGCTAATGAAAAACAATGGTTAATAATTAATAAACCAATGTTCTCTAGTTGTTAGAATATATATATATATATATATACATACACACACACACACACAAAATCGTAAGTCCACCACAACTTTGTTTCCCAGTTATCCTTTCTAAATGTACTTATTTCCATTACTCTTAGTATCTGTATTCAATGACAAAATAACAATTCATTCAATATCATGAACAAATGTACTTTATTGGATTAGTAGTACATACAATTTATTACATTTGTAAAATAAACAACAGCGAAAAATACATGTTACATCTAATCCTGTGCATTTACAAACGTTCACTTCGGTCATATGTTTTAAAGGAATTTCTTCCCGGGTGGACCAAGGTCTGCCTGTCTCTTCAGAAACAAAACAACTGGTTTCTTCTTTCCATTCTTTACCATTACCGAATTTGACTTGATTATGTGAATGAGTTTTGGTCGCTTCCTATTGACAACCATGCTGTTTTTAATGTCCGGACTGGCCAATGGTCTATGTAACTGTGAACATAAAAATGTATAGAATAAACTTAAGTATGCTATTCCGGTTCACTCATTTCAGAAAGATCTGAATGATTAGATTCCGACTCGCTTTCTTCTTCTTCTGTCAGATCTACATGTGGTATAATGTCTTTCATGATGGGTTTCAACAGTAGCTTGATCTTGTCCTTTATCACTGTGTGATCTGTGTTAGGATCTGTTTTGTTTAAACTATCGAATATAAATCGAAACAAAGGTGCTTTTGAAAAATACTTTGTAAATTCAATGATAACAATCAGTGTTTTGACTAATTCATGTTCCCACAGTCGCGCTAGTTTTCTCTCTATCCACTCTTGTGTCTTTCCTTGCTGTTGATATTTCTTACGTCTGAGTTTCATGTCTTCTAGATGGTTTTCACGAACACGACCCCACACACGTTGTAAGCTGACATTCTGCCATTCTATAGTCAGATCATGATCTCGTTTATCAAACATGTGTTTTCCGTCTCCTTTCTGCGAGTTAAAAATGTCATGACTGTTGGTGTCTTCATCATGGTATTTGGTGCGTTTTCGGGGTTGTACCAATTCGTTCTCAGGACACCACGTTTTAATATGGCGTTGTAAGTCAGTCATATTACCAAACAAAATGCCACAATCGGTACAAGCAGTAGCCATAATAAATGAACCTGTTTCGTCACTGGATTCGCCCAAGTCTTCGTCAGTATATTCCTCTTGTCCCAAATTGCTACCGGTTTCAGAAAATGATTTAACAGTGTCTACGGCTCGGGTATCTGAAGGAATCTGACTGTCGGGCGGCGAAGAAACGTCTTTTAAAGTATTACTGTAATGCTTAATTCCGTGGTCTGTGGGTTGAGTGGACTGCAGTTGTTGGATCCGTGCTGGAATGTCTAAAATATTGGGTTTAAGTCTGTTATTCTCGTGAGTTGATGGTCGCAAATTGATCGTGAGATTGCCGTAAGGTTTCTGAACAGCAGTCTCATAAACTGACATAAAACGATCACTATTACTGGGGTAAATTCTTCTCGCAAACAAGTTCACTTGCTGTCTGTCAATGGGTGAATTGAACAAAGTCACGTAGTGAGAGTTGAGAGCAATATCACGTGACTCCTTGCCTCTTGGAAACAAGTTTTGTAACAGAAGAAAATTAGTTACATTCTTGTGATGTGAAGTTCTTGTAAATAACTGAGAGATGCGTTTGTCATCCTTGGCCTCGGTCATATGATCATCCAGAATTAAAACATTGTTGTTGCGTGCATTAAAGAAATTGTCGTCCTGTAAGTTGTAGGGGATACCTTTCTCAAACTGCACTTGGGGCATTCTTTCACGAATAGTGTTGTAAAGCGGCTGCCACTCTGTGTAACACCATATGATGTTGTTAGGTGTCGGCTTGATGAGTCCTTTTTGCAGTATTTGATACATAAACATAGTTTTCCCACATCCACTTGGGCCCACAAAAACAGCATTAGACGGAATAGTAAATTTGAAAGGCTCTCCATATTGTTCAGCTGGTAATCCTGAAGTTGCTAACTGTGTCGCTGACAAAGACCTTTGAGGAGGAGGAGGAGGAGGAGGAGGAGGAGTATATGGAGGTAATTGAGGAGGAGGTGGAGGAGGGGTGTCTGGCCGGTGCATCTGTCTCCGGTGCCTTTGCATATTATCATGTCTGGAAAAACTGTTCCCACACTCAGGGCATGATGTTGATCCCATGATGAATTTTGTTCAACTGAAGCCTGAACATATTTAATCCACTTCCATCAACGCCTTGGATTGTGCGAGTGATGCGTGAATCAACAGAGCCCGTCTCGGTTTGATACATGCATCATTGAAAAGTTTCAAGTAACTCAAAATTTCATTAATTAAGTCTGTCATAATTCACAACGCAAGGAGATCTCCTTACTATGAAATAGTACGGGCCACCCCAGCAGTCTGGAATGTCGACACCACGTGCGACACGTTTGAGTGACTCAATAAGGTCAAGGTCAAGGTCAAAGGGTTTTACGTGCACGTTCAGAGCAAGCTGTTGTAGCGCACGCCTGTCGTGGGCACAGGTGCCGGCCTTGGCCGGCCTCTCTGTCCAAGACAGGAAAGGTGGGGGGGGGGAGGAGAAGGGACCGTCTGCACTGGCAGGTGCAAGGAAGCACCAGCAGTCCGATTGAATCGGTAGCAGGCGGATGGGTTTTGGGTGCTATGGAATTTTTGGAGCGATGTGCCAAAGAGAAAAAGGTGCGCAGTTTTGTTGAGTAATTTGGCGCAATTTTGAACGGTCGGTCGAAAGGTAAAAATTTGAGCTAGTATAGTTTTTGGAATTCGAGTGTAACTCGTTAGTGGTTCGAGAGTAGCTCGTTATTTATAGACCTTCATGATGCTGGTTGTCTCCCTAGGCTGTTCATGGGGTCCTTAGAAGGACCTGACCTATTCAGGTCGTGGCATGACAGCCCAGAGGAGACTCGTGCAATTGTGTAGACACTGGTAGGCAAGGCAGTTTGTTCCGGGGTGGTTGAAGCGCAGGTGTTGTTTTGGTTTTCAATTGCTCCTCAGTGACACCAAGTACATTCCAGCAGCGAGTATTTTGGTTATTGGGGTGGGGGCGGCCGATATTCTTTTGTTCGGCCTTCCCCGGGTGTTTGCAATTGTGTACTCGGAACCGGTTTCTTTTGTCCGGTTCCTTATTTGAGCACGTGCTGGGCCATTTAGTGTTGGGCGGATGCATTGTTATCATTAGTCAATGCATCCTGTGTGCTGTTTGCGGTGAGCATGCTGTCTGTGTGTAATCCTAGTTTGGTGTTTAGGTTGTACCTATTGTCTTGCGTCCCTATTCTAGTGTATCCAACGGTCATCATGACCACCCTTCCCCCCCCCCCCCTGCCTCTGTGTAGGTTGATTAACAGTGGCTGGGGGGGTGTTAGTCTATTCTATTTTATCTAATTTGAAGGGCACGCCCTTGTAGTGTGTGTATTGGTTAAAAAAGCCTAGTGCCTAGCATATTATTTAACATACAATGAAAGAGAAAAAGAAGAGAGAAGTTAGTTGGTTAGTAATGAATAGTCACATACATCACAGTCGTCCTTTTTGGCGTGCTAGGTAATAGTGGTTTGTTTTGATTTGGTTTCCCTCCCCCGCAATTTCAACAAGTGATTATCGCTATATATTGGTAACTGTATATTACTTCGTTTGTGGGCTAGCGCCTTTAACTATATTGATCTTACTTGGCCGGTCTTCTATATTCTGTTCTCTGGTTGTCTTTCGGTGCCCTAGGTGACTTACCGCGTCTGCTAGTGTTATTCATTACTAAGTGCATGGTGCAAAATACATAAATGTGCGTTATATATATAGTTGGGTTTTGTGGCTGGCTGGTTTGGACCCATGGGCGGCTGAAAAGAGAGAAGTTGATAATTAGTGGTCCTACCCTGATTGGTACATAGGCTTGAGATGGCTGGTTAATTCTTGTTCAGCTGTGTTACTGCGGTCACATACGGACTGGTATGCATGAGTTTGCCAAGTTGTTTTTGAAGAATAATTAGTAACCTGTTATATTGATATTATTATATTCGGAAGTTCGCTACCTCCCCACCTTTGGCCACTTATAGTAGAGTGCATCGTTTCCGAGTTCTAAGTGGTAGCAGCTCGTACATAAGGGCTTACAAGCGGGTGGTTTTGAACATTCTCTATGTATAGTTTAGTTAATAGTTTAATATAATGTTTTTGGTTTTTTTTTTTTTTTTTTTTTTTTTTTTTTTTTTTTTTTTTTTTTTTTACAACTCTTGTGTAGGGGTGTACAGGTGGGTAGTTTTGAAGTTTATTTTATTTATTTATAACTCTGGTTTGGTGGACTGGACGAATCGATAAACTGCTTTGAAAGTTTTATGCTTTAGGCATTTATCCGGGTTTAGTAAAAAGTTAGGCGTTATATGTTTATTATGGTTACCATCGGTGATTGATTTTAACATTAGTTGTCTCTGGGTGGTATGTAGCGTGCAATCCAGGAGATAGTGTTTCATATCTTCCCGGGTGCCACAATCACATTCTGGGTTTAATTTAGTAAAGGAGCAGCTGTTTAGTTTTGACGATTGTCCTAGGCGTAGTTTAGTGATTAGCTTATCCACATACGTGTTTTTGTGTTTAGGTCTTATAGAGTTAACTAGAGGCTTGATGTTATAGTGCCATGTGTTTTTAGTTAGATCCCAGCTAGCTTGCCATTGGTTTAGGTAGTGGTTTTTTTGCTTTTGACATGAGCTCTGTTATTCCTAAGGGTAGGTTGGTAATTGTGCTGGTAATTGCAAGTGCTGTTTTTGCTCCATAGTCGGCTACTTCGTTACCAATTATTCCTACGTGGGCTGGGACCCATTCGAAGACTACTGTTAATTTAAGTTGGTTTAGCTCGTTAAGTACTTTGTGGATGGCTGCTAAGATGTCAGGCCTAGTAGATTTATTAGTTTGTAGCGACTGGATTGAGCTAAGGCTATCAGAGAAAATGACGCTTTTAGGGTATTGTTTACTTTTAATCCAGATTAGTGCTTCGTAGATGGCTGTCAGTTCTGCTGTGTAGACTGATAAGTTGTCTGACAGCCTGGCGTATTTAACTATTTTAGAGTGTTTAGATATCTTTTCTTCTGCCACTGCAAAGCCAACCCTGCCATTGTCCGGGTTTTTTGATCCATCTGTGTAGACGTGGACGTGTTCTGGGTAATTTTCATTGGCTGCTGCTTCAAACAGGACTTTTTTGAATGGCGGAAACGGTGTTTCGTCTGTGGCTTTTTTAATAAGGTATGGAGTGTGGCATTCCATAGGTTGATTAATGTTATATAGAGCTACTGGTGTGTTATCAATTCCGACTTCTATTTCAAGTTTACTGGCCCTAGTGGCAAATGAGTCGTTAAGTTTTTTATTTTTATTAAATTCTAGCCCTGGTTTAGCAATTATAGGGGTAAGTTCTTGAACTGGGTGGTCTAATTTAAGCGAGTGGATTTTTAGGTGGTATTTTAGATGTTGTAGGTTACGGCGAAATTTAAGTGGCATGATGTTAAATTCTACCTCGAGACTTTGGCCGCTGGTATTACGTGGGACTTTGGCTATTGTTCGTAAGGCTTGATTTTGTATGATATCTAATTTTTGTAGCAGTTTGGGGTCGGCGCAGCTGTAGGCTTGGGCTCCGTAGTCTATCCTGGAGAGGATACATGCTTTGTAAACCAAAAGCATTGCTTCCGTTTGCGCTCCCCAACTGGTGCCTGAGATTGCCCGTAGTAAGTTTAGCGTGTTTTTTTTTAGACTGTTTGATTACGTTATTTATATGGTCGCTAAAGGTTAGTTTTGAGTCGAATGTTACTCCTAGGAATTTAAAGGTTTTGACCCTTGGGATTGGTTTGTTATTAGAGGTTATTTGGTGATTATCGGATGAGTTGACCTTATGGAATAGCATGCAGACTGTTTTAGTTTCTGATAGTTTTATGCCCCAGTCCTGGGCCCATTTATTGAGTTTATTCATGTCGTTCTGCATGAGGCTAAATAATTGTTTAGTTACTCTGCCTGTGCGCCAAATGGCGCAGTCGTCGGCGAAGAGGGCTGTGTTTAGGGGGGTGGTTGATTTAATTTTACTCTTGGCGTTGAGCGCTTTGGTTATATCATTAATAAAGATGTTGAACAAGGTTGGTGATAGGACTGAACCTTGTGGGATACCGTTTATTATTTCAGTTTTTTGGGAATAGTGTCCGTTTACTCTAACAGATATTGATCGGTTGTGAATGAAGTTATTTATGAAGTTAAACATATTGCCCTTAATGCCCTTATTTCTTAGTTTGCTGAGGAGTCCCTGTCGCCATACCATATCGAATGCTTTTTCAATATCTATAAAAATTGCTAGTACTTTATTGGATTTGCGGAAGGCGTCATTTATGCTATTTTGTAGTCGAACTATTTGGTCAATTGTTGAGTGTTTAGTTCTGAATCCGCTTTGTACGTTAGTGATTAGCTTATTCTCTAGGAGGTAGTTATTTAGTCGCTTATTGATGATGGTTTCTAAGGTTTTGCATAAGTGCGAAGTGAGTGTTATTGGCCTATAACTACCCGGGAGTGAGTGATCTTTGCCCGCCTTTGGGAGGCTAAAGCACTCCGCGTGCTTCCACGCTGCGGGCATGCGACCCTCCTCCCAGATCCTGTTATAGAGCGACAACACTACTTCAAGGGTTACATCTGGCATATGTTTTAGCAGCGTGTAGCTGATTTGGTCTGGCCCTGTGGCGGTGCTTTTTTTAGATTTAATGGCTGCTTTTAGTTCAACTAGTGTTAGTGGTTGATTAAATTCTAGTTTGTCGGTATTAGGCTGATTATCACTTTTAGTATTATTTGTTGGGAGGTTGTTATCTTTCTTAAGTTTATTAAAGAATATTTCGGGGAAGTTTTCGTTGCTGCTGTTTTTGCTAAATGTTTGACTGAGGAGGTCTGCCTTTTGTTTATTTGTGGTGGCTATTTTATTTTTTTGGAGGACTGTAGTGAACGTGCGTTGTCCTTGGATGGCATGAACCTTTTTCCACATTTCCCTGATAGAGGTTCTGGTGTTGATTTCCCCGCAGAATGTCTGCCAGCTGGCCTGTTTAGCTTCCGTGATTAGTTTACCTATTTCTTGTTTTGCTATTTTATATTTAGTATGGTATTCTGGTTTACCCGTTTTCTTAAAGAGTTTTCTCATCCTATTTCTGAAGCTACATTTTGCTTGAATTACATCTGTCCACCAAGTTACAGGTGAATTTTTAGTGGGTTGTTTAGTTTTAGGTATAATTTTTTCAGCTATTTGGATTATTTCATTGGTGATTTTAGTGGTTGCCTCATCAATATCTATGTTAGGTACTAGTTTAAGTTTGCTGCAGTCGCTTGTAAAGCCTGCCCAGTTGGCTTTACTAAATTTGAATTTAGGTAGGAATTTTTGTTGTTCGGTATACGCTATGTTACTTTTATAGGTAGTTAGTATGGGTAGGTGGTCGCTATTAAGAGCATCTAGTACCTCCCATTGGGCGTTTGCTCCTATGGTGTTAGAAGTTATGGTTAGGTCGATGGCAGAGGAGGCAGCTAGATGGTCGTGAAAGTAGGTGGGGCTGCCATCGTTGAGACATACTAGATTGTTTATATTAATGAAGTTTTCGAGTATGTCGCCCTGCGTGTCGGATTGCTGGCCTCCCCATAGTGGGCTATGGCTGTTGAAATCTCCTACTAGTATTAGGTTATTTTTTGGTGTAATAAGTTTGTTATAGTCGTTTATGGTTAGTTTTTTGAGGGCCGCTCCTGGTGGGCTATAGACATTGATGACATCTATAGGCATTTTTTTATTTAGTACTGTAAGTCCTAGGACTTCCAGATTGGTATTTAAGGTATCGGTTTTAATTTCGCTGTGTGGGATTGTATTTTTAATGAGCGTGGCTAGGCCACCTCTAGTGCTATTCTCTCGGTGTTTATAGTATGTTGTATAGCCCGGTATTTTAAATTGTTTAGTTGTTTTTTTGTTATTATTATTATTTTTTTTTTGGGGGGGGGGTCCAGTCCCTAACCAGGTTTCTTGGATACATATTATGTCTGGCTTGTTGTTATTGGTGCTAATTAGTTGGATGAGTTCGGCACCATGTCCCATTGAGTGGAGGCCTTTAGCGTTCCACTGGAGAACACTAAGGCCTTTATTGTTTGGTTTATCATTAATTTTTACGGTGTGTGGAGACTTGTCTCCCATTGTCTGTCCTGGAGTTGGGTTTAGTTTTTTAGGCAGAGTTTGGTTTTTAGTTGGTTGATCGGTTTAAGTTATTTTTTAGCTCCGCTACCTCTTGCGCTAGTTTTTCTAAAATTTTGGTTAGTTCACTAATTTGAGAGTTTTCTTTGTTTTTGACCATTTCGGCGTAAGAGATGGTTGTCGAAATTGGTTTGGATTTAAAGGTTGTTTGGTTTATCTGGTTTATTTGGTTGGATTGGGTTTTTTTTTAGTTATTGAGCTGCCGCATCGCTCTTTGGAAATGGTGGCAGCGGTTATCATGGGCCATGTGCCGGCTGAGGCAATTAGGACACTGGATGGGTCGTGTACATGGGGAGTTTAGGGAGCTTCTGGGGTGTCTTTGGCCGCATCTGTGGCATGTTGGCATCTCTCGGTGGTGTCGGCATTTGTTGGCTCCGTGTCCCCATTGTTGGCAGTGATGGCATTTAGATGGTTTTATTTCGTATTCTTGTAATTTATACCTGCGACCTGTGATAGAGATTGAGTTATCTGTGTTAACATCTGCCGTGATTAGTAGGTATCCGTTGGTCCAAATGGTGATGTTATCTATATTAAGTTGGGGGTTTCCAGCCTGGAGTGCCGTTTTAGTCGTATCCTGGGGGGGGGAGTGGGTGGAGTTTAATTAACCATTTGTTAATGGGTTTAGTTGGTTGGCTGTTTGGAGGGATGGCTCGGGTCGTGGGTGGTGGGATATCGGGTGACGATCGGGTAGGGGTAGGTGCATTGGGGGTTGGGGTGGGGTTTAGGTTACGGCTTGGGGTGGGGGTTAGGGATGGCAGGGTATCAGTACTGGTGGTATTTAGGGTTAGGCTAACGGTAGGGGTGGGTGTTGGTGGAGGGGAGGTGGTGGTTGGTTTAGTGTGGGGGGTGGGGACTGTGGTAGGGATGGGTGCTGGGGTGAAGGAGGGTGGGGTGGCTGTTGAGAAGGAGATTGAGAGTAGGGGGGGATAGGTTTGGAGGTAGTGGTAATCTCTTTGGTATGGGCTTTACTGGTTATCCTTTTTCCGTTTTTGGTGGTCTTATCACTATGTTGGGTGGGTATTATTTTTTTGTTTTTTAGGAAGTTTATACTTTTGGCCGGGGTTCGTTTTGCGTTCCTGTCGTTTGTGGCCTTGGTTGGTGGGTATCGTTGATGTGCTCTGGTGGTTTGGGTGGTTCTCATTTGGGGTCGGCTACCTGCAGTGGTTTTGTTTGTTGTTATACAGTCTTTTTTTGTTTTTGCGTTTGCGAGAGTGGCGGACGCGGTTGCTTCGATGGGGTCCGCTCTCGTTGTTGGGTTGATCGTTTGAGAACTAGAGAAATCTATTTTTTTTGGACAAGTTTTGGGGGGGTTTCCTACCGTTAGGTGTTTTTGGATTATTGTATGCAGTTTTTTACTTTCGGTGCTACTTTGGCTGGTCTCCAGGGTGGGTGTTGTCACTTTACGTTGGGTTATTTCCTTGCCTACTGTTTTTAGTTCTATATTATCTTTGTTCCCGGTTTGTGGATCCATTTTTAGTCTGATTAGTGGCCCCAGTGCTTCTAACGTTGTCTCTTCTCCTTTGATGTAGGTCGTCCCGTTTGTCAGTTGGGTGTGGTAGAAAGCTTGGAGGGGATTGGTTGTATTTTTGTTTAGTGAGTGTTGCCAGTACACGTATTGGTATGGACTTGGGTTAGCTCCGTTTATGAGGACTTGCCTTATTCCTGTGATGTTATCAGTTTGTTTTGTTATTCTAGCTTTTTTATGGCTTCTGCCAGGGGTGGCCAGGGCATCGAATTTGTTACAAGTGGTTACATCTGGGTGGATATCATGGCTGTCCATCTCTTCTTCTTGGTCGTCCTGGTCGCTGTCTGAGCATAGGTTGGCCTCTTGGCTAAGATTGAGGGATCCTAACCGTTTTACTGCGCTCCTAGGAGTCGCGGGGGTGGGGCGACAGGTGGATTTTTGGGCCAGATTGCGCGCCAGCTCGTTTGATTTATGGTTTGGGTTAAGGCTAACAAATTCAGTGTCTGGGTTTATTTCCTTGTCGATTATGTTTTTTCTGGTTTTCTTGGAGGTGGCGGGTTTATTGGGCTTACTGGGTTTGGGGGGTGGGGTAGGAGATTTCGGGGAGGTGGTTGGCTTACTGGGTTTAGGAGGTGGTTTAGGCGATGTTGGGGGGGGGGGGGGATGGTTCCTTGTCGTCCTGTGTTGACACGTGGATTTCTTCTTCTGTTATCTCGGTCGTGGCTCCACTGCTCTGTTTTGGGTCTACCATTATCGATTGTGGTTTGTTGTGGGAGTGGGAACTATTTTCTCGTGCCCCTATCCACAGAGGTTCAGGCACGCCCACTACGGATTTAGCCTCTGACTTCGCCAGTGACTAACTCCGGAGCAGGAGGGGGGGGGGGGGGGGGGGGGGGTAAGTTTGAAGTGGGCGGAATTTGGAAGAAAGCCATTTAGTACGGTCAGCGCGAGCGCGGACCAAATAGCAGACACTTCATAAAGCTTGAAGTACACCGAGTGGGAGCCGTGCTCTGATTGGCTGAATTTCGATTCCTCGGTGAAGCCTGTTTTTTACCTAAGTCTATGAAGAGTAACTGCATACCAAAACATGTCTGGACTCTAAAATTTAACCCAAAGTAGGTAAGACTGCTCAGCCAAAAGGTTTTAAGGTGATTTTGAGCAATTGAACGGGCGCCAAAGTAAAATGCGTTAGACTGCTTATAAAAAAAATAAACATAAGAATTTTGAACTGCTTCCAAAACGTTTAAAGTCTAACTAGCCCCAAAAAAAGTTGGTACTCACGGAGGTGAAGGAGGTTGGCAAAGGGGAGCACGTCACGGTGTTCCGATGAAGTTAACAGCGTCGAAATGCGGGATGACCGACCGATATGGGGATGCTGCTAGCGCCTTGGCTGTTGAGCGGTACTTTTTCCCCGGCTGTGATCTTGATCATTCGATGTATGTCGGGTTGTCCATTTCTGGGAGTAGCAGTCCTTGGTTGTAAATTCCTTTTCGGCGTACTGTAAAACAGAGACCTCGGCCATCCCGCATTGTGACGTGGTGGAAACAGTAGTCTCCCTCTGTCGGGCTCGTTGGTAACGGTTGAAATGCCTCGTGCTTAGGTTGCGTGAAGAGGAAGTTGACGTCCTCGATGTTGGTTTTGGAGAGCTGAGCGTGGCGTGCTGTTAGTTTGCCGGCCTTCAGTGACCAAGGCTCGTCCCCCATCCATGTCCGGCTTCGGTGGTTGACTCGGAGGGCCTGGCTTGTCTGGTTGGCCACTCGGGGGAGTGGTTGCCTTCCGCTTCACCATGGCAATCTTTCGGGCCGGCGCCTCAACGGGTGCTGCCTGTATAATCGGCGGCACAACCGGAGGCGCTGAAGTCCTGGCCTGTGGAGTGGGTCTAGTCAGACCTTTGGTTGAAGTCGGGACGTCCGGGGCTGGTGCCTCTTCCGATCCTGTCTTCTTCCGGGGTACGGCGGTTGGCGGCGCAACAGAAGGAGTCGCTGCCGGCGGTTTAGCCGCCGGTTTTGGCTCCCCCTGTGCCTTCCCTGTCGCACGTCTCCTCCTCCTCCATCTTCCAGTCTTCGGTGGTACCGGGTCCCCGTACACCAAGGTCACGGAAGCCCGTGACCCGGTATACGTGACCCGGTACTCCAGTAACGCTCCATAGCTGGCTATCAATCCCCCCAGGTGGGGGGGTAACTCGAGAGAGCAGGCGCACACGTCTTGTCTCATCGTAAGCCGTAGTAGAAGTGACGACTGAAAAAATGACTGAAAATAGACTGAAAATAGTGGTTTGTTGTTGATTTGGTTTTTAACTTTGCCTGAATCCTTTCTGTGCGGACCTGAACGGAGCCCGCAATATCGTTAGTTGGAATGTTTGGACTAGTTGTTGTAGTTTATCAGCGTTTTGTTAATTTTTCTTTCTAAGTTGTTAAGTACCTAAGTTTAACAAGCGAGATGAACTAACAATATTATACTACAGAAAAGGGGAGATGAATGTGTTAATTCATAATCAATAATTCCTAAAAAAATAATTTACACAATTTACACAATGTTACTGAAAAAAAATATATATACTACAAGGATACAATAGAAAGGAAAAAAAGAGTGTGGAACGTGTTAATACATAATTAACCAATTCCTGAAAAAAAAAATATAAGTACACAAAGGTTGGTGAGTCCTAACGGACTCTGAGAATAGGCTTGAGTTTTGTCTAAGAAAATATACTTACCTTAATCTTTAGTCCCAGTAACGTATATCTCTTAGGTTTTTAACCATCCTATTTTCTATGTGTTTGTTTCGCTCTCGGTGATTATCGATGACTCAATAGCTTCAGACTTGCTTTTATACCACTGCGAACCCTCCGATAACACTCGCTCCGATTCACCACGGGGGTACGCCACAATGATCCAAGAGTACTGTTTGCTCATCTCAAATGCATTTACACAAATGAAGATTATTATCTGCAACAGGCAGCTTTATACTAGCTGCTGGGTGTAAATACATCCGCCCAGTACCTCGCCTATCTATATAATCCTATCTGCTCTGGTTTAAAAACTCTTTTTTTTTTGTAAACTATTATGAACACACACACACACACACACACACACACACACACACACACACATATATATATATATATATATATATATATATATATATATTAAAGGGTAGGCTATGAAATGGCGACAGTAGGTTTCTGTGGTCCTTCACCAAATGTGTTAAATAAAACATTTTATCCATTGTAATGTACTTTCTGTACGGTATTGTATATAAATTTGATTTAATGGTACTTGGTGTGTTTTTTGTCTCACATACAATACAGCATGTAAAAACATATTTTACATGATTAAAAAATCGCAGTAGACAGCTTGTTTCCATTTATAAAAAAGAAATCACACACACACACGGACCCTAGATTATCGCCATTGCATTGTACGTTCTGACATGGCCAGACAAATCAAGCAGTACACGCACACTGTGTTCACATCAAATGTTTGCTTTATAGCCACCAAAGTAAACGTTCACGTATCATATACCCCATTCACTGATGTTCGTGGATCGCTCACCGACTTTTCAACAAACTGTTTATTGAAACAAATATTGCTTTAACAACTTTATCACA
Source organism: Gigantopelta aegis (assembly GCF_016097555.1). NCBI lineage: Eukaryota > Metazoa > Mollusca > Gastropoda > Neomphalida > Peltospiridae > Gigantopelta > Gigantopelta aegis. Next base: position 53,779,511 of record NC_054701.1, read on the forward strand.
TGGTCGTAGTATATCTTGACTGTTCATTTCTTAAACGACACAAAACAATTAAAAAAGACACACGTTCTTACAGCTAAACAATATTTACTTACGTTCTGCTAACGTAATGATGCGCTCTAAAGTAAATTGCACATGTAACATTATCAGTTATTTAGAAGTTTACGACTCTTATTTTTGTCAGTTTTAACAGGAAACTTGACGTCGGTCTAACGTTTTAACTGAAATTTAATTTAATTAGATGATATTCGAGAGAAAAAAAAATGGAATGGTATTATCGTCATATTAAAATGAAACCCGACAGCTTAATATTTACATTTCAAGTACACAACTATAAATAAAACCTGCTTTTCCACGTATTTATAAATAAATCATTAAAAACCATCCACGATTCAAAGTAAACAGTTTCACCACGTATTTCGTAGTATTTATAAATAAAACTCGAAACTAGTTCATCGTAAAAATAGGTATCTGACACCCATTATACCGGCGAACAATAGGTGCATATCTATTGTAATAATGTCAACAATCAGAGACGTCACCATTATACTAAGAAAGAACAATAGGGGATGTCTCCATTGTACTAAGAGAGAACAATAGGGGACGTCTCCATTGTAATGGAGTGGGGACCCATTGTATCGGAGGTGCATATCCATTGTACTGGAGGCGTACCCATTGTATTCCCATTGTTGTCCCCGCTACGTACAAATTATACTACTCTTGAGGTACTGGGTGAAAAAAGTCCGAAAGCGAATTTTCGTATCCCCTTATGTTCAATGGCCATAATATTAAACCTATAACCTCCTTCGGTTGGACGTCACCGATAGGGGACTAATATTGAATGTGGATTATATTAACTGAATAGCACTTAAAGTATTATCAATCCAAAGTTCTTTTAAGAGACAATTAATGTTCGGGGGGGCTATCTGGCAGTGGCTCCTCTTCTTCCCCCGACTGGAGCTCTTTTTTATAAATTCTTTTTCATCATTAATAAATATAACTATTCAGGAAATATATTTATTTTAAAAGGGGGAAAAACTTATATTTAATAATAATAATAAGATAAATAATGTATGGTTACCGGAAACGGAGCGGACAACGGTTGGGAGTGTGGCGGGGTGTGTAGGGAGCCTGGCAATAGGGGGCGTTAGGCGTAGGCGGTTTTGGCTGTAGAATAGTTAGGAGCGACTAGCCTTCTCCTCCCACCCCTCCCCATCATCCACACTGAAGTCTTCAATGGGACCGTGTTTAACCCTATCCCCCATTAAATTTAAAGATTCAATAATTATAAGATTTTGTTTTATTTTAGAAGGGAAAATTTTATATTAATAAAATAAATAATGAGGGGTTACCGGAAACGGAGCAGACAACGGTTGAGAGAGTGGTGGATTGTGTGGGGGAGACTGGCAATAAAGGGCATCTTGCCTCCCCCTCTCTCCATCCCATCATCTACACCAAAGTCTTCTATGGGACCGTCTTTACCCCCATATAAATAATTTTAAAATCTTTTTGTGGTTCAAGGTCAAACTCTCTCCGCTTAATTCTTCTGGGGCTAAAAATATAAATTTAAATATTAAGATTAAATTTTCCTTTTTTTTTACCGCCCGTCGCAAATTGGCGTTTATTTGTAATATTAGGAATTAGTTGCCATATTCATAAATTTTGGACACGCCTTCTGAATGAAGCCATTCCATTTTAGTATAAAGTCAAAATTGTCCCTATTAAATAAATACCTTCTGTCCGATGCTCAGCCACTGCCCTCGTCAGAGACTGGACGTGGGATGGACGTGCCTGAACCTCTTTTGGATATAGGCACGTTAATAAAGTAACAGTAACAGCAATGTATTCAGTATTTAAATATAGTCGTGGAGAGTGCATATTATATGTATAATAATAACAAGGGGAGTGCGTATTGTACGTATAATGATAACTGGGGGAGTGCAAAGTATACGTATAATAATGTCTGGGAAGTGCATATTCTTGGGGAGTGCAAATTAAATGCTACACCGGCTGTCACAATGAAATTATACTATCATTTTCGGTTTATACTTTTAGTATAAACCATTTTTGGATACGATCTTTTCAATGGTTATGATTATTTTATTGTAAAATAAAAAAAATAAAAATGTAGGTTTTTCACGTTTTCTCAAAATGCTACTGGATAGGAGAAAAATAATCCTCCATTATGAATCCATGTGGGACTATTCCACCATCGGATACATAATATAATGTCAGGGACTCGACAAGCCTCGTCCCAAACAACAAATTATGTACCCTCGGGTGGAATAGCTCTGTCACACATGGACATATACGAAGGATTCTTTTAGTCCCAAACGCATTTCTTTTGATGTCCAGGACAGAACAGTTGTTCAGAAGAGGTGAACGGAGCGCGCTCTATATACTATCTATAGTCCAGTCAAATTAGCTCCAAAAAGTGGTCAACCCACAAGTAATTGCAACAGAATTGATTTGAATGTTTTTTAAATCTGAAATACCTCATCTACAACATATTAAAAATATCAAGGCGTAGTTGAGGGGGGAAATGCATAAAATTGTATGTATATGACCCATAGGAGAAATATTGGTGTGTGTTTTATTAGAGGGTAGGGATACATTTTCCACCATAACTTTCTTATTAATTGATATATTTTCTTAAATTATCTATCATCTTAAAGATAACAGATTGTGCTTTTTTTGTAGAATATAATGTAGTAAAATTTGTTAATCTATGACGTCACAATCTCGCCATAATTATCTCCCCTTCGGCAAATCCACAATTTCTCATATCTTTACATTAAAATGTTTGTCCTAAAACTATTATTTGGAAAAAGTATGAACTAAAAGTGATTTAAATTTTAATAATATGCATGAATAAATTATTTTAGATCTATTGATGGTATGTTGTTTGTTATTCAGGTGATTTATATATTGTTTTGTGAACTTTTAAATTTGAACATTGTAAACATACTTTTTAAAATCATTGTCAATTGTTTTCTGTGTGCATCTGTTATTGCATTGTCCCTCTTTGTGCATTTGTGTAATCTGTAATATAATATGCATGGCCGTTTTAACAGTTTTTTACCTTTCTGATAGCTTCTTATCTTTTGATTTGTACTAATAACCGCTTTTTTGTACTTGACCGAAGTTGCACTTCGCAAGGATCTTTTTGCGCTCAGGACTAGTCTACTACATTACACACATCATGCTAAACACTGCATACACATATTAATTCCATAAATACAACGACACTGGAAGCCGCCATCTGTTACACTTAATATAGAGGTGACTATATACCCGACGGCCGTGCACCTAGACTCGGCTAATGTGGGCTGGCTATCTACACGGCGATCGTATTTAGGGGGAAATCCCAATGTACGGCCATCACACCCCATCGAAACTTTCTCTCTTTGTTTGGGATCACTGTCAATATATATATATATATATATATATTTATCAACACACCAAAACACATTCCATAGTTTGCACGTGCATCGCGCAGTTGTCCCATGCACGTGCGTGCGGTGTCATTCTCAATTTTGACAATTTCCAGAAAGGTCGATTAATCACTGTGGAACATTATTTCTGTCAATCGTTTTCATTCTGTTGATCATACAGTTGTTATTGTTTTGTTTTCAGTCATTTTTATTGTTTGAATTTGCGATTTACTGATTTAAAAAAACGTCAACTTTCAAATTTCACTTCTGACCCCAATCGTCCTTCAAGATCTTTGGTCATAAAACCTACTGTAATACTGAACTACCGGTTGTAATGTTTGCCCAATTAATTCACTATTATCATATAACCATTCCCCACAGCTAATATACCGTACAATTTTGACAATTGTAAATTCTTATTAGAGTTTCCCTTCTTTTTTTAAGAGTATATATATATATATATATATATATATATATATATATATATATATATACATATGTACATATACATACATATACATACATACATACATACATATGTGTGTGTGTGTGTGTGTGTGCATGGGCGTCATTTGGTGGGGGACATGTCCCCCCACACACTTTTAGCAGTGGGGGGACAGAATATCTGATGTCCCCCGCCCCCACTTTACTCTAAATAATGTTCTGACAGCCACAATGACCTTCATTTTTTAAAATTTTCAGGGGGGGGGGGGGGGGCATGCCCCCAGACCCCCCTAGAGTCACTTCACGCCTAGGGCGCTCGCGATTAGTCGCACGAAATATTGTTAGAACCCAATTGTCCCTCCCCCCCCCCACTTTTTCCTTGCAAATGACGCCCATGTGTGTGTGTGTGTGTGTGTGTGTGTGTGTGTGTATGTGTGTGTGTCTGAATTTGTCAAATCACTGTAATTTCGGTCTATTCATTGCTACTTTTAGTGTATTTAACATGTCACTGTCACTGTATTGTTAAAAGTTTATTCGCGGTTACTTTCAGTGTATTTAATACGTCACTGTCACTGTATTTTTTAGTTTGTTCATGGCTATTTCCAGTGTATTTGATACGTCACTGTATTATTAGGTTTATTCGCGGCTACTTTCAGTCTGTTTGTTATGTCATTTTCACTTTATTTTTTAATTTATTCATGGTTACTTTTAGTCCATTTATGTACCGTTTACCGTAGTCGACTGTTGAAATCGGAGGATTGGAACCACTCGTACAGCGTCATTCTCCGCAAATGACGGAACATTCCATATCCGTGCATCGTTTTGTGTCGCATGTTAACTTAAAACACCTACAGAAAATTATCTCAAGCAGCTTTCCAGGCAATGGTGGCATAGTTGTTTTTGGTGAATACTGTGTGTTTCTCCATGTCTGTGGATCTAACTCAGCATCATGATCATCTACGCTAATCCAGTGTCGATATTGAAAAAACACCCGCTTGCTGTGATAGGCTACAGCATTTGATTTGGAGGCACGGTTTGAACTTGTACACAGATAATTTCTGAAATTGTTTTCTGCGTGAGCTGTGTAAATCATACTTAACTGCAATGTCTTTGCTTAAATCTTCTTTCAGAAAGTATGCAACTAAAGTCTTGTAATTATAGTAGACAAAAATGTTTTTGAGGACTTCTCCCTTTTCAGTACAAACAAGCTTTGATGTTTTATCACAATCTGTAAACTATTACAAGAAGTGAGCGACATATTTTTTGCCCAAGCACCATCTTCATTTTCTAGATATCCCACTCTTTGGTTTATATTGTTAGTCTAAAAGTATAGCTTAATTTAATAGCAGCATAGCAGTACAAGACGATAAGAAGGTTTGTGTCTTCACTAATAAGTGACCAGCTGCATGCATTGTTGAACATTGGTTATCATGGGAGGAAAATCCAGCCCAAAAGCGATCACGTCTCCGTAGAACATGATGACCTATCTTGAACATGAAGCATACTCCTAGGTTGTCTTTTTCCAGATCTTGCATCTTGTGAGTAAGACAGAACTGACAGCCGCCTTCTTCAAAATAGTTCCTGTTCCTCATCTACCCTCACGTCTTCTACTTGGGCATATATTTCGATATCTACGTTTGAAATGTCAACTGTGGAATCAGCTATGGTTTCATCTTCAATACTTTGAGGACTGCACTCGTCACCCAATTCAGTATAGGACAATGTAATTTTAAACGTTCGAGAGACAAGCAAATTGTGTATGCCAATATCTAGAACAAATTGTATTTTTACTGTCTTTCCTCTTGGATTGGCAGTAATAAATGCATACACTTTCTGTATAATCTGCTGGAGACCCAAACCACTCATTATATGGCCAATGCAGCCAATAAAACTCATTGCTGTATGTAACCCTCCCAGTCACACAAGACAATAGCGCAGAGGGGACTTGTTGAAGGTTCATTATTGATGCTAGTGTTTGCTTCCCACTACAATGGCTGATCAAAGGTTAATACTGATGTTGATCCCTATCGCCAGGAATGATCAGATACAAAGACCATCGTTGAGTAAATACACGAAGGATCGCCAGCATTCATGTCGATCGTCGGTACAAAAGTCACAGATGATATCCCCGAGTATAAACCATTCTGGTACATCTGCGTACGTCCAGACATTCTTGGCATGTGTAACCCGAATGGCCAATTCATTGAAGACAAGATATGATCTACTGGTGTACGATGCTTCAGTTAAATCAAATGTCATAGTTGACATGCTATTTGACGTTGGCTTACAAGTACGAAGGTATTTCAGTTTTCTCCAAGTGTTATTAATTCGTTTACAGACACAAATCTTCGTCATCCGGATCTAACACCTGTTATTATTCCAATTCTGTAGAAGGTGTTCTTTCCATCAAGTGTACATGAATTCTGGTCTGCAACACACTGTACAAAGCTGCCAGACACAAAACCAGGTATACCAGTTCCTTGGGAGGCAGAAGCGCTAGTTTCAAGGCTATTGAGTATATCGATCAAACATTTGGACCTAAATTAATGGTGAAGTTGAATGACAAATCAAATCAGTAAAGGAGCTAAATGTAAAAGAGGACGAGATACCTATAGTATTGCTCGACCAACAGACAATACTTTCAGTTGAGAATCCTTTTCACGGAATATATGCTTTTGAAAAGCACACGTAAATTTTCTGTAGATATTTACTATAATAAATAATAAATACCCGGTACTATATCCATTCTGTAAGCAAGCAAAATAAATTTTCAAGAATGTGAAGGCAAGGTTTAATATTATAATAAAATTAGATTAAATATTGAAACGTGTAAGTGTGGAATCAAATAAAAATGAAAATGGAACAAGCCGAGGTAAGTAGAATTATACACAGAATAAAAATATTTCCAGAAATTAAAATGAAAAAGAAACGAGTCAAAAAAATAAGTCAATGACCCAAAATTAACACTAACAAAACGTGCGTCAAAGCCACAAAACAAATTGTCTGACAAAATATACACAAATATAAATAATCTATTTTTACACATTTGCAATATTATATTATTGATAGCTAGTATATATATTTAAAAAAAATATGTATCTATTTATGGCAAATTTTATTGAGCAATTTATCTATTTCACATATCCATGGAGAAAAAACAATCGTCATTTTGTCTCTAGCGAATACATTGTTAGCAAATACACTCTATTTGCAATGGATCCATATGGGCTTCCATAGTTTTAAAAATTGTGAACGAGCAACTTTATAATATTTCTTTAAACAGCAAAACAAAATTGCGTTTATATTTGTAATATTTTTTATTAAATATTTGCTATCAGTACACAATTGTTGATGTCCGAGTTGAATAATTGGATCGATTATTCAGAATTATCATAAATCGAACGTTTTAGAATGTAAACAAAACGCAGTGACGACGCAAACGAATTTGAAAGCATGCGCCATGAAACTTTATTTTTTGATGTAAAATAAGCACATTTAGACGTAATTTATCACAATGAAGTTTTAAATTCTCAACAAAAGCTTTCAGAAGATGTAACATAGTAAAATAATCTTGTATAGTACTGAAAGTGTCAACAATTTAATGTGAAGGACAAAACGTTATTATCTCCCTTGATGTGTACGATGCCCCACGACGTCATATTTTAAATATACTTTCGGGCCAAAGTTTGGTCGCAAAATTAAGCATGTTCCCCCACCGATATTTTCCAATACTTTTTATATGTTGTTTCTAAACACTTTCTGAGTAACTTCTCGTAAAAATTGTTACTGTTGCAATTAGTTGCGGGTCAAACCTTAATTTGACTGGACTGTCACTATAGCTTGATTTGACTTTTGAAGTCACTCATGTGACGTCACACGCATAGCTACATTACAAAATCGCTCATTAGACCTCAAGGTCATCGTACAATGTGGCTGAAATAACGGAAATAATAGCTTTTCCCCTTAATTTTTATGGTCTGCTCCGACCTCATTAACTCGTTATTCTCTATGTATACTTTTATAAGTTATACCTTGCCAATAATTTTGCTGGACGGTTATTTGCTATAATGACGTAATTTTACCAGTTTTTAATGACGTCACATGTATTTCAGAACGTCTGGCAATCATATTAACCTAAGCTGAACTTACTACGACATGGAGCAAAGTATTGAGTCGTTAGTAAGAGATTTTCACAATGAACTTAACGACATGAGAGAACAAGGCTTGTTTTGTGACATTGTTATAAACATAAGTGACGAAAAACGAAAGCTGTATGCACACCGAGCCGTCCTGGCGAGCAGTAGTCCATATTTTCGAGGTCTGTTTACATCCGGATTTAAAGAATCAAAACAAATTGAAGTGGAAATCCCTGGAATAACTGGTACCGATATGGCAGAAATTATCAGGTACTCATACACAAGAAAAGCCATTGTTAATCCTGACAATGTTGAGTCTCTTCTGTTCACTGCTGATCGCCTGCATATCACAGGACTCATAAAATACTGCTGTGAGTACCTTATTCGAAATCTGGAACCCGGAAATGTAATAGGTATTTTAAAGTTTTCACAGTACTTGGGACTGCCTCGACTATTTATTAAAGCCTGGAATTTTCTTATGCAGCATTTTATTCAAATTGTTGATACGAGTAGTGAATTTCAGCAACTTTCAGTAGATGATTTGTGTTTGATTCTTGAAGCTGACGATCTCAATGTTCCTACAGAAGATGACGCATGTTTGGCAGCCTTACAGTGGGTTAATTTTTCAATAGATTTGAGAAAATGTCATTATACGAAGCTCTTGTCTTCAGTTCGTCTGGGTCTTGTAGGGAAAAAAACTTTTGATCAGTATCTCATGTCCAATGACTATATTTTCGGCAGCCCCGACTTCAAACAGCTTATTAAGAAGGGTTATAAACTTTGTGAAATTAACCATCAGTCACACTTCTCGCTGTTGCAGGGACCTTCAAATCCAATGCTTCGACCCCGTGTTCCATACGAAGTAATATTCGTAGTAGGGGGTTGGTCTGTGGACGGTGTGTGTGGAGTACTGGAAACGTATGACACTCGAGCGGATCGTTGGTATCGGAACACTCAGCATCATTATGATGAGAATATTGCATATCACACCGTTGTTTCACTTGGCGTGTGTGTTTATGTGATTGGGGGATACTCTGCGCCTTCTAAATACTTCAATGCTGTCAAACGATTTGACTGTGTTTCGAAATTGTGGATGGAAATAGCCCCAATGCATTCGAAGCGGTGCTATGTGAGTGGAACCACCTTGGATGGTTTGGTTTATGCCTGTGGGGGATTCGATGGCCAAACGAGGCATTCATCGGCCGAGCGATATAATCCGTCCGACAACCAATGGATTATGATCTGTCCGATGCAGAGAGTTAGAAGTGATGCAGGAGCTTGTGGTTTAAATGGTAAATAGCGCCTCTAAGGTCGACGACAGTCACATTTCGCACCCTTGTTTTGTCTTTGTACACAATAAATATAGGCCCTATTGTCCGAACCAAATCGTTAACAACTACAAAACATTACTCTCCTACCTTTAATTGCCGTTAGATTTCCTCCAAAGTTTGTCCAGACACAAATCACAAATCGCAAAAACAAAAACCCACTACAAATATATAGATTCCACACACGAGACTGCAACGATGTCGCCGATATTGTCTTTGCTGAGATTGCATAGGGAAAAATACATGCAGTTTTCTGCCGTCTGCCATGTTGCTTGTTTATGGAATACTCTTCAAGAGGGGTGAAAGCCTCCAAAGTATGTTGCACAATTAATATGAAATCGATGATCTCTAGTGGTATCATTAAAATAATAATAATAATAATAATAAAATAATAATAATATGACGTCATCACGTTTGCTTTTATATCATAACATGTTATGACGTTGTTAGATTTAAGTCCTATCCTTTCACCCCTCTTGAAGAATATTCCATAAAAAGTCAAAATGGCAGCTGATACAAAATTACATGCTTTTTTCCCTATGCGCTCTCAGCGAAGTCGATATAGATGACATGGTTAGCATCTGGTATGTGGAATCTGTGTCATTGTAATGGTTTTTTCAAGATTTGTGTCTGGACAAACTTTGGAGGAAATCTAACGGCAATTAAAGGTAGGAGAGTAATTTTTCGTAGATGTTAACAATTTGGTTCGGACAATACAGGTGATGCGCCAGTTCAGGATCACTTCAAACAAAATTGTGAATTCTGTCAACATGCGCGCGTATGACTTTAAAAGAAATTCTTAGTAATAAAGATAATCAACCATATAAATAAACAGTGATATAAAATGTAAATTTAGGTAAACATTTGGCACCAAAAACAGTGTTGTTCGAGCTGGCGTACTTGCGCCAGTTGCGAATCACTTTGTCCAGTTCCGGATCACTTTCGAAAAATAGAGGCTTACGCCTTCAAAAACACTATTTCCAACATGTTAGCACTTTCAGCACATTCGTGGATCCTGCCGGACATATTTTATGATCATTTGCAACTCCATAGGGTTCCCATCCTCCTGATTACGCCCCTAATTAGCAATTTCTAAAATCGATTGAAAATCAACGATGGCGTCCCATGACGTCAGATACATGGGGCGTGTGTCAAAAGTAAAGGTGCGCGATCCTTATTATTTTCGTTGTGTACTTTCAACAAGTTGAATTATATTTGATTTCTGGCATTCTAGTATATAATAATAATAATTAATATTATTATTACTAATAATAAATAATTGTTTTCATTTATTATCGTATATATCAATAATAATAATAATAATGATAATAATAATAATAATAATAATAATAATAATAATAATAATAATAATAATAATTATTATTATTATTATTATTATTATTATATTGATGACTTTTAAAAGTCACATTTTCTTTGTGAAAGGAACAAAGGCTTGAAAAATAGAAAGAAATGACAGCAAAATATCTTGGGACTCTTTAGTATTTATCATAATACAGGGACGGATTATGCTTTAGGTGTGTGGGGGGGAGGGGGTATCCGATTTTCTTCAAACACATTCAGGTGCATTAGTAATGTTCAAACAAAAAACATTTCAATAGCAATTTTGCCTTTTGAATTTTTCCAGCATTCTCAAAACGGAAACGTCATATACCCAGTTTATGGTTATTGTTAGGAGATGCAAAGTAACGTCATTGGAATACTGACGTCATTCAACTGGTGATGCGCCAGTTCCGGATCACTTCCGGTTTACCTGTAGTTACCGATCAGTCTGTCGTCGTGTCGGTATATTAAATATTTAGTCATTTCTAATGTAAATTTCATTTTAAAAATATTCCAACAAACAAATAATACATGTGTCTTGAAATTGTACGTAAAAAATCTGTAACAATATACAGACTTGGTTTTGTTTTGGATGCCGATACATAACCACTGTTAAAAATTTAGATGAGCAGACGACATGAAAAAAAGAAGAAAAAAAAGACGTTTAACAAGAGAGATAAGTTTTTGATGTTTTTCTATTTTTATCCTTTGAAATTTTATAGTACATTTAGGGGAAATATATATAGATTGTGCATGCATGGGCGTACATAGGGGGGGGGGGGGGGGCGAATCGCTTTTTTTATAATTTAATATATCTGACATTATTATATTTACTCAACATAGAAATATATGCCCAATATCTCTGCAATCTATTTTGGAACCCTCCTTTTCAAAACTCAACATAGAAATATATGCCCAATATCTCTGCAATCTATTTTGGAACCCCCCTTTTCAAAATCCTATGTACGCCCATGGCATGACAAGTTTTATGAAAAGTGATGCAAACGACTTATCAAGGGGACACTTGATACGCCAGTTGCGGATCACTCACAAAAGGGAAGTATTTACGTTGTATTTGCCGCTAGATGGCGCAATGAACGCAGAGATTATCTGAAGACTCAAAAACGTTGAACACAGTAAAAAAAATTCCCCACCACTTTTCCCCTCTTACTTAATAATAATAATAATAATAATAATAATAATAATAATAACAATAACAGTAATAGTAATAATAATAATTGTTTTTTTTTTTTTTTTTTTTTTTTTTGGGGGGGGGGGGGTCCCCCTTAAACCCATAGGCGTCGATCGGTGGGGGACGCGTCCCCCTCACTTTTCAACGCCGGGGGATAATCAATATAATGCCCCCCCCCCCCACTTTTTCGTTTAGCAAAAGCAACAACACCACCACCACCACCACCACCAACAACAACAACGACAACAAACAAACAAACAAAAAACCCAAACAAACAAAAACACTAATTTAATTACTGTATTAATTATTTTATTTAAAATGGCAAGTAGTCATCCCTTTTATCATAGTTTAAAAGTTTAACCACTAATGTGTACACACAGACACACATAATGTACACACACACACACGCACACACACACACACACACACACACACACACACACTAACACTAACACGTCCCCCCCACTTTTAAAGCCGGATTGACGCCCATGCTTAAACCTCTCTGGATTTGTCATTTTAACCACTAGTTCATAATAATTCGACCCTGCATGTGTTGGATCCATATCATAGTACTTCGTTCCATGGCCAGTCGTCCTCTACAAAATATTCTATTAATAGTTGTAGTTCCATCTATTTTTCTTTTATTATTTTTGTAATGACAGTATGTATATAATGTAAAGACACGTAGGCCTATTTTATAAACTGAAACTACGATTTTAAGTGTTGGTCCCACTTGTCTCTCACGTTATATTTGTACATGTAATTTGCCATTCGTACACATACAGCTGCAGTCATTCAACAGTAATGCTAATATAAATAAAATGTTTTTTTAAATCCATTTTCGTTTAATTCAGATAAAAATCAGTCTGCCCTGCCCACTTACAAAAATGGGAGCCCGTATGGCCTATGTTAGATCGCCAGTCTAATCCCCACATATCTGCTAAAATCGCTGCACACGTCTTGTATTTGCCCCATAAGACTATTCAGTATCGTTGCCCACCCCCCTCAGCGTGAGAGCCGTCTACCCCATTACTTGCTTGATTTATTGAAAAAAACACCAAACAAACATTTTACTGTACAAAGAAAAGAATCGGCACAAGTTTGACAACTTAGAGGACCTTTATAAAATCCTGCCACCGTCAGTGGTCTATTTCGCATATGTGCCACTGCACGTGCTTTTCGCATACTTGACTGCTCGACTTTGGGAGAGGTGGGAAGGGCCCTCTTATAATCTCTTATACGACTTCTCATTTTAACAGTGTGAACAATGAACTATAGGGTGGATTAATTTTTTCAGTGGGATTTTTGTTTTGTACAATCGCATTCTGATACAGGAAAATGATATGTGTATTCGCAAGATCAATCTGAGCTAGCCCTAGTCTTTAGATCGTCGTTGAAAATAATTCTACATTTCAGGAGCAGATCCAGGAAATATTTTGCGGGTGTGGGGGACTAACCGGAAAAGGACAAATGGAACAACACGTTAAAAGGGCATCCCAATGAAGGAATTAATAATAATAATAATAATTCGACTTTTTGACTGTCTAGTGTGTATCACTATATTAATATTTATCATTATATTAACTAGTGGTCTAACCGTCCTGCTTCAAAATTACTTGCTTAATTTTAATATTATGATAAATACTAAACACAGTCCCAAAGTTGATATCTTGCTGATATGTCATTTCTCTCCATTTCCAATAAAAGGTGCTGAATTTTCAAGCCTTTGTTCCTTTCACAAAGAAAATGTTACTTTTAAAAGTCATGAATATAATAGTAGTAGTAGTAGTAGTAGTAGTAGTAGTAGTAGTAGTAGTAGTAGTAGCCTAGTAGTAGTAGTAGTAATAATATATTTTTTTATTATTATTCAGGGGCGGCCATACTACTTTTCAAAGAGCCGTACCACGTGTGTGTGTGTGTGGGGGGGGGGGGGGTATCATATCTGTGAAAATGTCCTTACAAGTAGTTTAAAAGGCGAGTCTGGCAGCCACGATCCGTACCACTATTTGTTTTACACTGTGTCGTCCCTGTTTTATATCACTGTTTATTTACATGGTTGATTGTCTTTATTACCGAGAATTTCTTTTAAAGTTATACGCGCACATTTTGACATAATTCACAATTTTGTTTGAAGTGATCCGGAACTGGCGCATCACCTGTATTACAATGCTTCGCCACATTGAAATAAAAACTGGTCTATTAACCTTGACCCCTGTCCAAATTATGTAACAAGCAGACAACGCTGTTTACAGGTCTATCTATGTTTTTATTTTTCTTTGTTTTTATTTTTCATGAACAAAATATTAATTTTAAGGGGTTTTTTAAAAGAAATAAAAGAAACTTTTGTCAAATATATCATAAACACAAATTACCGTTGGATATGTTTTATTTATTGTGTACGAAACCAAAACAATGGTGCGAAGACTGACTATCGTCGATCTTAATGCTGCTCACTCGTTATTTGTTTTTTGTTACTATTAGGCCTATTTAAAGTTCGAACTAAATTGTTAACGACTACGATAAATTACTCTCCTACCTTTAATTATCGTTAGATTTCCTCCCAATTTTGTCCAGACAAAAATCGTAACATACCCACTACAGTGACACAGATTCCACATACGAGGCTGCAACGATGTCGCCGATATCGACGTTGCTGAGAAATGAATGAATGGATGTTTAACAACACCCCAGCACGAAAAATACATCGGCTATTGGGTGTCAAACTATGGTAATGGAAAAACAAAGTGATGATCAACATCAATATAAAAATTGACTTTGCTGATATTGCATAGTAAAAAATACATGCAATTTTCTGCCGTCTGCCATGTTGCTTGTTTATGGAATACTTTTCAAGAGGGAGGCTACGACCATTGTTCAATTATTAACTGTTCCGGGAAATTCGTTATCCTTCCATCGATATCCAGCCAGTGGATATCGGAAACGTTTGTGGGTAATCGTTTCACGTAGAAAACTATTTTAATGTTACTCTAAGTACGAGGGTTTGTTCGGCACATTTTGTAGGAGGGAAGCCAGTGAACGCATAAGGGACCAAAACCGTACCGGTTCTGTACAGGACGTTCCTACACAGGGCGGTCTAGTATACTTAGATATGGTGGAAAACACATTAACAGTAAAGAAAATAAATATATATTTTGTATATAAAGAAAATATATGTATATTTCGGATTATACTCAATAAAATATATAACGTGTGCGTGTGTAAATATAAAAAAAATATATGTAGTCAGGACAGCTCTGTACAGAACATTCCTATACAGGGCGGTCTAGTATTCTCTACTTAGATATGGTAGTAAACAGTAAATAAAATAAAATAAAAATATATTTTGTATATACAGAAAATATATGTATATTTCGGACAATACTCAATAGAATATATATATACACAAAGAAACAAGTTAAGTACCCCCTATATTTTTCACAATGACTTGTCTTACGAGGTTTGGCGTTGAAAGCCTAATAACATAACCTCTGAAAAACAAATGTGTTTTGCAAGAATACATCTTTGACAGTAAGAAAACATAACAAGTGTATCCAGTTTTGAAATTTTAATCATGATTCTGAGAAGAATTCCAGTATGTTGTATTTGAGCCAAAAACTGAGGCACAATAAGTATGGAGGTGCAGAGTTAGAAACACGGGTCAACATCATGACTGCTGATGAAAAATGTCATTTGAAGTTCACAGATGACATTCATGACACAAATCATCAATAGCGGGTAAACCCGCCACGTGCCCAGATGACAACTTCCACCCTTCGTCTCATCCCTCCAGTAAGTCGTCTGATCTGCTGCATGGGCAACTACTGCCATTCTTGATGAAGAGCTGCCTCTAATTGTGCCAGAGTCTGTACAGGTGGGGTCAGTGCCTGTACTCGACACCCCAAGATGTCCCAAACATGCTCTAGCGGGTTTAGGTCAGGACTCGTGGCCGGCCAGGGCAGGGTCATCACAGCTTCAGTTTGGAGTAAAGCTGTTACTGCTCAGGAACGATGTGGCCTAGCTTTGTCATCCATGTACAGAAGTCTGGTGGCGAGTAGATGGTTGTCAAAATGCGGCACAACAACTGGTTGCAGGACGTTACGAATGTACCAATCACCACTGAGGTTGCATTGGATGGTGACAAGATCCAGCTTACAATCATGTGATAGGCAACCCCAAACCATTACTGAACCTCCACCATACGAGGTCATAGATCGTATGTTCCTGGGTGTGTAGGCAGCATTTTTATGTCTCCAAACTCTCAGTCGGCCATCTGTGACATGGAGCAGGAACCAGCTTTCGTCGGACCAATGGACTCTTCACCAGGACCTAAGATTTCAACCTCTGGGCCAAACACCACGCTAAACGGCGTCTCTCATGATGATCAGCAAGAAAGTGACGCTTGATGACCCTTCTGGCCTTCAATCCCGCAAATTTCAGACGATTCCTCACTGTTCTGGCTGACACCCGTCTATTGGGTAACCATTGGCTCTTCAGAACAGGAGACATAGAAACGGGATGACGACGTACGAGCCGAAGCAGGGCCCCGCGCCCTCGCGCTGTGACGTCAGGCGCGGTCTCCCTGACCGTGGGAGATCCTTTACAGCATTGGTATGCCCGTGTTTTCGTATCAGTCTGCTAATTATGGTGTAATGATACCCCAGTTTTTTTGGACATCCTATATTTTTGAAGGTCATACCGGTCGCATGCATACCAATAATACGCCATCTTTGGGCCTCTGATAACCGTCGACACATATTCAACGATGCAAGACAGTGATGTTAAATGACAACATTAGCAGTGTATTGATACTGCCTTTTGAGCAAAGCATGGATGGCATGATGGACGTGCATGTCGTTCTGTTGTAGGACGTCACAGTTGTTATTGTACTCACCTATTATTTCGATAGAACACCATACTTGACATATTCGTCACATAATTTGCAGTTTTTACCAATGGGGCAATTTCAGTACTAATTACATCTAGGGATGCTTAACTTTTTTTCTTTGTATATATATATATATATATATATATATATATATATGTTGTTATTACTCAGTATGTTTCAAATTTAATTATAAGTATTGTCTGTTATTACTTTTACGTTCATCTAGGTATGAACAAAAAAATCATCCGCAAACTTATGTGAGAACGGCTTCGCCGATTCACACAGTTTACGGATGATTTATTTTGTTCATACCCCGATGAACGTAAAAGAAATAACAGACACTCCTTAAATAATAATAATAATAATAATAATAATAATAATAATAATAATATATAAATATATATAGAGTGATGACGGCTCTGTACAGGACGTTCCTACACAGGTCCGTCTAGTATTTTATATACTTAGATATGGTGGAAAACACATTAACAGTAAAGAAAATAAATATATTTTGTATAATACTCAATGCGTTCATGTTGACACTGTATAAAAACGTGTGTATGGGTAAACAGAACGGCACCTGCCTTCAAACCCCCCCCCCCACCCCCCAAATCCCCCTTTTTTAAATTCCCACTTTATGGATATACATGTAACAGCATAAATTTTTTTTTTTTTTTTTTAACTTTTCCCAATTAGATAGACACTAAGAAAAATGCAGCAAAACACCTTCTGATATATAATATATATATATATATATATATATATATATATATATATATATATATATATATATATACTGAACAAAATAAGAAACTTCCGCTAACTTTGCTTGAACATAACTTGATGAAAACAAACCGGGGGAATAATTGTTGTATATGCGTTTAAAGAGTGTTCCATGATGCATCGTTTGGTGCAAAAATCATTGCCATAGGTTAACAGAAACTGGGAGAAATTTTGACCAAGTGTGGTAGGGGTTAAAAATAAAAACACCCACTTAATAACGGGTATGACCACCTCTTGAATTGACCACTGCAGTGCATCGCAGGCGCATAGAATTGACTAAAGTGTTGATTTATGCCTGTGGAATATTGTTCCATTCCTGAATGAGCGCTTGACGAAGTTCGTTGACGTTAGCGGGTGGGTTGGGACTATCCCAGACATGCTCGATGGGGTTGAGATCAGGACTTTTAGCGGGCCAGTCATCAATGAAATCAATGTTATTTGTCCTAAGAAAATTTACAGTGTCTCTAGCTGTATGAGAGGTGGCATTACCATGCTGAAAAATCGAGATGTTGGCGTTGTTATGGAATAGAGGAATGACGTGATGAGCGAGAATGTCATCGCAGTAACGTTCAGCATTTAAATTGCCATCGGTGACGACTAGTGGTGAACGATAACCATGGGCAATTGCTGCCCAGACCATGACAGAACCCCCACCCCCGAAACGATCTCGTTCAAGAACACAACAGTCAGCATAGCGTTCATTTCTCCTACGGTAGACGCGCACCCTGCCATCATCACGTTGTAAAGAAAATCTGGATTCATCCGAAAAAAGAACGGTATTCCAGCGTCGCCGTATCCAACGAGTGTGTACACGTGCCCAATTAAGACGATTTAGACGATGACGTTGCGTTAAAACGCATCCGACGTAAGGACGTCGTGCATGTAAACCGTTCTCCCGCAGACGATTACGAACAGTTTGCCCACTGATTCGGTTATTATGAAGCCCATGTGTGTTAGCAGCAGTAGCAGTGGCAGTTTGGAATCGATTGCGCAAATGCGTGTTCATGATATAGCGGTCTTGACCACGCGTTGTAACTCGCGGACGTCCACGGCGTGGCAAGTCGTTGGTGCTTCCTGTCGTTCGAAATCTTACGCGAAGATTTCGTATCGCTCGACTAGAACTCCCAACATGCCTTGCAACGTCTTCTGTCGACATGCCAGCATCAAGCATGCCAATCGCCCGTTCGCGTAAATTATTGGGTATTCTTGGCACACTAAAAATGCTACAATGTAAAAAACGTTAATTTTTTTTACAAATTTTGAAGCGTTTTCGTTCACTTGACAACAATGTCAGTAAGACAAGTAAAACAAATTGACCGAATACTACACGGTACATGTCGAACCATGGATGCACGTGCAAATTGAATTTCACGTTGTCGACGATTAACAGTGCAAAAATAATCGATAAAATTCATGAATCCTGATAATACAGCTCAAGGCTAATACTACCTATATAATTTCATAACACAATGAATTCTTTAACACAACAAATACTATATGTACAAATCGGAAGTTTCTTTTTTTGTTCAGTATATATATATATATATATATATATATATATATATATATATATATATATATATATATATATATATATACACACAGTCAAACCTGTCCTAGCGGCCACCTGTACTCAGCGGTCACCTGCCTTAAGCGGCCACTTTGTTCCTCCCAAACGATTTATAATGTAAATGCACCTGTAATAAGCGGCCACCTGTGTAACGCGGCCAGCGGCCACCTAAACCGGAGCCCGAATCGCTAAAATACCTGCATTAAGCAGCCACAGTTAGGTTTTACTCTTATATAAACGGGATATTTTAACAACAGCGATAAGGTGCAGCAAATAACCGATCTTCACACCTTCAGGAATACTAGTACCCATTCAGTCCCGACATCTCCACTGTGTATCAATTAAGGAAGTATGAATCTGACATGCATCTAATTGCCTCTGGGCAGGCTACGCTTGACATTTGTAGATTCACTTACTATGACAATACATCGCATGAAGTCGGAATTAAATAATTAAATGGAAAAAGAAAACAAACTTGTGGAGAACGGTTAATTTAATATATTCTATTTGCATTATTTCTGAAGTTGATTTATAGTCAACTATGAAGCACACATCCGTTAATTAGCAGTACAAACGGTAAAACAAGAAACAACAACAAATGTTTTAAAGACTATATATGTGGCAACCTGTACTCAGCGGCCACCTGTCTTAAGCGGCCACGTTTATCTACTCCCTTGTGTGGCCGCTTAAGACAGGTTTGACTATATATATATATATGTGCGTGTGTGTATATATGTGTATATATTCTCTCTCTCTCTCTCTCTCTCTCTCTCTCTCTCTCTCTCTCTCTCTCTCTCTCTCTCTCTCTCTCTCTCTCTCTCTCTCTCTCTCAAATATATATATCGATCGATGCCATAACCTGTCGATGCCATAACCTATGGAATCTGTCAAATGTTTTGTTTATACTTTTTACGAGATAGTCTTTTAATCTGGCGTTAGGAAAACCCTCGGATACAAGTCGCAGAGACTTTGTCCAAGTTGTTGCACTGCTTTTTAATTTGAACCATACCGCTGTAAATTTCAGCGGACCGTTTTCTACGGCCATTATACCATCTAATTCGAAATATGTATATGTTAGTTGCCAAAGATTAAAAGTCTCCTACGAAGCTACTCAAGTCGCATAGCATACCCTTTCAATGTACTAGAGATACAACTTTGCGGTGGTTTCAGTACAGAATATTGCATCGAATACTCGCAACTAACCATTTTTTATATACTATTCACTATATAGATACCAATAAATGTACTTTCTGTAATCTGCTGCCAGAGACAATGGAACACTTATTCTATGATTGTCATTTTGTTAAAAAAAACCTATGGAAATCTATTGCAAATTGAATAACAAATACTATGGGTGAACATATTACTTTTGATAAACATATAGTTATCTTAGGTTTGCCTAATGAACAAAACAGCAGTGTAGTAAATTGGATGATTATTAATATAAAATATTATATTTATTCTATAAAAATGCAAAAACAAAAATTGAACTTACGATTATTACAACGGACAATTAAAAACAAATTAGAAATTCAAAGGTGTATTCTGCTTAAAAACTGTGAATACGAATATTTTGAAACATATTAGAAGAAATGGTATAATTTATTTATTAACAATTTTACATGAAATTTTTCAACTGTAGTTTAACATACTGGGTTAGAGACAAACATTAAAAGATAATATTTGCAACCCGTTATTCTTTTCTTTCACTTGTGATATTTCGTTTTCCCCCTTTCTTCTTTCTCTTCTTTCTTGCTCCCAGAAATAATTAATACTAATTACCGACATGTATGAAAACTGATGTACATGGATATTTGTGTGTGTGTGTGTGGGTGGGTGGTGGTGGTGGTGGGGGGGGGGGGGGGGGGTGAGTAGGTGAGTGGATGAGAGAGTTTTTTTGAATGCAGTATATGTTTTAAACATGAACATTGTGTACATGTAAATAGTCTGTATATACAGTGTATATATATATATAGAATCTCATTGGCTCGAACGCCCAACGGTCGAACCTACCGGTATTCTCGAACCAAGAACAATGTCCCGATTTTTTTCTCTATTAAACCCTTTTATTTTGGTGCTGATTGGTCGAATACCCCTAGGGTCGAACAGAAGGTTTCTCTCGAACCAGTTTATTTGTCCGAACTGTAAAATTAAACATATATAGCTCGAACAACTAAGTCTATCCGAAGAAATACAAAAAATAATTTATATTTATTTACGAATTTTTCATTGACCCTTTCACGTCAGTCACAAAGTAAGTTAATATAAATTCGGAAGTGGACGAATTAATCCTAGATCATATGCCGGCTTCTCATGTTGTTTATATTTAGCACCTATCGGTAATTATCTTTCTAGTACAGATAATAGTACTACGATAATCGTGAGCTGAATGAACCTTGCATGAAACACCAATCAATTGGTGAGCCTATTCGGCCTCGCCGGTTTACTTTAATCATTTTAATCGCTACTCTACGCATGAGCGTCGCATATTTTGTTTTTAACTTGAAATACAGGAGAGATCAATGTAATGTAGTGATTACAACAATAAAAGGTAAAGGGCCTCCGCCTGTGCTTCATGCACTTTCATTCTTTTCTCAACGTTGTCAATATGTCGCAAAAGATTCTACAACAGCATAATAAAGAACGATTTTTTAAATTAATAAATATTTATAAATACAGACTACCAGTGTGTTTGTTATTTGTTTATTCAACGGTGATAAATAATAGTTACAAATATGTATCTCATCCGACATTTGAAGGCGACTTCGTTACTCATGAGTCAATCGGACCATCTCGCCCAAGCCAGTTTTACGGAAATATATGAGGTTTTCCGATTGGTTTTTGTGTTACAGAAGCAACCGACAACGGCCGAATGCATGGTTCGAACTACCCGATGGGTCGAACAGACTTTGATGCACCGACAGTGTTCGAGCCAATGATATTCTACTGTATATATATATATATATATATATATATATATATATATATATATATATACGAAATATAATTAAAATATGTGTACGTCAGTGAGCTCAGGCCACCTCAACCCTGACACTGCCAAATATTTCTGGGGACAATAAAAAGAAAAAAGAAAAAAAAAAAGCTATTCAAGTCGCCCATAACAACCTGTCTGTCACGCCCCCCAATTTGTAAATAGACTAGTTTCAGTCTTGTTTTGTCAAGGGACGTTACTCTTCGTGCGCATGCGCAATAGGAATGCGAAATACCTCTATTACCATACTCATTTAAACTGAATATATCGCGGCATTCATATTTTTGCGGTTTAGCACGCGCAACGCCCCCAGGTGGCACGTTTATTATTAGAAATGTGATGACAGACAACACATTGTTTTGCCCGTTAACAAATTTAGATAAGTATTCATAGTTTTACTGTTTGGTCATAAAATAACAGTGTGATTTTACTGCACCCCTATGCTTATAAATAGCTCCAGTACTTACAATACACGCATACAATTCTGCTCTGTCGTCGGTTGTTGACAATCAAAACGAGGCTGTACACGGTAACAGTGTTACTATATTTAGAACGCGAGACCTCTAGAAAAGTATGGAAACATTTAAGGGTCTTGCCTATATTTATTGGCAATTTAAACAAAACACATAACTTTTAATATGTTCTGTTCTTGGTTTCACTTGATCCATATTGAAATAGGCAAAATGTGATTTTTGTCCTCACTGGACACACTTAAAGGGACACACCCTAGTTACGGCTAGTTGTTAACCATTACGGCGTTGTTTTTCGCTTTTAAACCCATTTTTTTCTTACCGTTTATTATTTAGAATATACATTTCCATTCACCTGAAGTGTTTTTTGGTAATCCTGGTAATCCTGGTGTTTGTAATACCACAAAATGCATTTTTTGTATTTCTGAAAAACGGACGCACGTTTGAGAAAAAACCGTTGAGCAGACAAGGTCTAATCTATTTTTAGACGGGATATTTCCATTTCAATGTCACAGACGTTGGTATACCACGTGACCGTTATCATTTTGGTTCGGTTTGTTTTCTCGTGCACGGTTCGCGCAATCAACAGCCCAAACCTTTGCTAGCCACAGTCTTGACCTCTACACAATTTCCTGCACAGGCGCCTGTTTTACAAAATATTTCGTTTCAATGCTTCAAATTAATTTTATATGTACATTAAATTGTATTATAAACATGCTAAATTGCTAATTTTGCTGTAATAACAGCAAAAATAATTTATCCTAAAAACATCGACCTAGTAACTGTATACCACAGTAACATTAGTATTTGTATAAACATGTTTATAATGTTGGTCTTGCGTGTCGATTTTTCAAGAAAGGTAGGGCCTAGACGTCCAACATGTTAGAATGAAGACATTGTTATACACATGATAGTAAGCATAACTGGCAGGCAAATCAAAATAAATAACCATAAATAAAACAAAAACAAATAGCCCAATCCACCACCACCCCCAAACCACCCCAGTAACAACACCAACACCAACCCCACCCCAAAATAAAATACAAAATACCCCTCCCCATCGGCAAACACACACACCCGTACCCCCCCCCCCCCCCCCCCACCCCCGCCCAAAAAACAACAAGAACAAAAACAAACATATAACCCAGACGAACACGCACGTTTTTTCTATCTATATATAGAGTGGGATGCAATAATCACATTTGCATTATTATTATTATTATTATTATTATTATTATTATTATCAACACCTCCCCCACCAAACCACCACCCTCAAAAAAGAAGACACGTCACTCACCCACCCCCCAACAACTTGTTTTTTTTCCGAAATATTTTCACTATCATTAATCACATTTGTATTATTATCATTTAAAAAAATATATTTTTCAGCCTTTTATATTTTTTTTTCAAATGTATTTTTTGTTACTCAGCTTAAATCAAGAACTCCCCCACCAAAAAAACAAAACAAACCCCCACCACCACCACCACCCCCACCACCCCCAAAAGACCCGTCACCCCCTCCCCCCACCACCAACTTTATTTTTCTTCAAAATATTTTCACTATCATTAAATAGACTGTTTTACCCTATTGTATTACAATGGATTAGTAGTCCCTGCCACTAGCTTTCATCACGTGCTCATTCATTTGCCCATGTGCACTGCCTTTATGTTTTTTTATGTAACATTGTTTCACTATTTATGCATAACAGAAGTTGGAAATGAATGGGGTATCGTTGCATTGTCCTGATAGGCTAACTAAATATATTAAGTTGTGAAAACAACGTCGCTTTGTATTGCTTATTTTCCGATTTTACGTTTATAACGACGTTAGGGTTTATGGTTACATTGTAACATTATAATGGTATATGTTACCATTTTCCAGTGGCTTCAAGAACACTATTACATGTTCCAAAATAATATTTGGCGTGTTTCAAATCGATTTTAAAGTGAAATATGCACATGGTGATTAGTAGTTGAGTTTAACTGGCAAGTTTAGAAAAGCGATTCAAATTTGGCAGACATATTTCACAGCACGCCAAACTTCAAAGGGCTATAACTTTCTAACCACTAACTATTTTTCCGTCCGGTTTTCATTAATTTACATTTTTTGGTACATATTTTTGCTTGAAAAAAAAAATTTGACCACATATTTCTTTTTTAATTGTTCGTTGTTCTACCTACAACAAGACCGTCTTGTCGGGCCGGTGTTCACTTAGCATTAATCTAACAACGTCATAGCATGTTATGATATAAAAGCAAACGTGATGACGTCATATTAATTTTTTTTTATTCTTTTGTTTAAAGATACCACTAGAGAACATTGATTTTATATTAATTATGTCACATACTTAGGAGGCTTTCACCCCTCTTGAAAAGTATTCCATAAAAAAGCAACATGGCAGGCGGCAGAAAACTGCATGTATTTTGCCCTATGCGATCTCAACGAAGTCGATACTGGTGACATCGTTATAGTCTGATATGTGGAATCTGTGTCACTGTAATGTGTTTTTCACAATTTGTGTCTGGACCAAATTTGGGGGAAATGTAACGGTAATTAAAGGTAGGAGAGTAATTTATCGTAGTTGTTAACAATTTGATTCGGACTTTAGGCCGATTGCGTTATGATATAATGTTTTATTAATACAATATTATTAGAAGACCCCTAACTATTTGGATACTTTTACAAACACTAAATAATAATACAAAAACCCCAAACCCAAAACATTATAGCAACATTTCAGAGGAGTTTGCTGACGGTTATCGTGAATTTTCAAAATGGCCACCATTAAAAACTTGTTTTTACAATATTACCGCACCCAGGTAAATAATTTTTAAAAATGTTTTAAGTTGTATACATGTACGTGGACATGCTTTCACTACATAAGCAATACTATTTGTAATCTGTATTGGTCAATATATACTCGTTCCATCCAGTGCACCATGACTGGTATATCAAAGGCCATGGTATGTACTACCCAGTCTGTGGGATAGTGCATATAAAATATCCCTTGCTGCTAATCGAAAAGAGTAGCCCATGAATTGGCGACAGCGGGTTTCCTCTCTCAATATCTGTGTGGTCCTTAACCATATGTCTAACGTCATATAACCGTAAATAAAATGTCCTTATTTGTCAAGATAAAAATAGTAACATTTTGGGTGGAGGATTTCCAATGCAATGAAAATGATATTTTGGCATAATTTCTTAAATATTGAATTTATTTTTACTAATGTCTATATTATAATATACTTTAAGTATATTTTCATGCATTATGCCAGAGTTATATTCTATAATTTGGACGGAGGGGGAATATTATATTTGTATTAAAAGGATTGGATTATATCCTGAGGTTTTCGCCGTTTCAAAAGATTTTTTGACAAATAAAATATTAATGCATTATTAAAATAACAATTTACTTATATTTACTTGCTTAGAATATGATTATCTCTATAATATAACCTACGCATTTCTGGACTTTCGGTATTTCTTCCAGAAAGAAATTTTTGTGTATGCTTATTATTCCATCAGTTGTTACCCTTGTTGAGACGCAGCGTGACTTGTTTGATCACACAGCACACCGCCAGTGCGCCCTCTGGTATGCAAGCTTCAGATGGCTGAGTTGTTGATTTCGCTTAAATGGACACACCCTAGTTACGGCTATTTGTTAACCATTACGGCGTTGTTTTTCGCTATTAAACCCCATTTTTTCACAAATAAAATTGCACTTTACTTACATTTTATTATTTAGAATACACATTTCCATTCACCTGAAGTGCTTTTTGGTAATCATGATGTTTGTAAAACCACGAAATGTATTTTTTGCATTTTTTCACAAGACGTTCTGTCGAGAAAAAACCGTTAAGCAAGCGAGGTCCAATCTATTTTTAATGTCACAGACGTTGGTATATCACGTGACCGTTATCATTTTGGTTCGGTTTGTTTTCTCGTGCACGGTTCGTGCAATCAACATCCGATTTGTTGTTGTTCATTTGTCAGATTTTTCTTCACAGTTCGTGAACATTTTCAGTAACAATAAAGTTCAGACAAGTAAGTGTCTTAATACAAAACGTTACAAACCCTTAAAACCAATCATTTTGCTAAGTCTTACGATATCTGGAGAGGGGATACAACCAGGACAGAACAGTTGGAACATGTCCAGGAGAGGTGAAACGAACGCACCTCAAGTCTGTGAAATTTGTCGTGACGTAGGCATTGTTGTGCTTCGAGCGACATCTACCGGTGACATCAGAATACTAACTTTCAAAATTATTTCAAGCAATTGGGACATGGGGATTCCAATGGTATTTATCGATATAAAACCTGCTTTTTCACTCCATTTGATAAAAACGTGATCTAAGTGTGTTACAGGTTTGTAGATTAACCAAATTATAATTTATTTTCGCTGGATGGAACTAGGGTGTGCGGCTTTAAGAGGTCTTATTGGGTTACTATGTGCAGTTGTCAGCAATAATTTATACTTGAGAAAATAGCAATTACCTCTTGTGCTACTAGGGAGAGGTCAGAGGCTAATCCAGAGTAGCTGTTGCTAGGAAGTGAAGGAGAATTATCTCAACTGTTTTCTTTTTAATTTAGATTTGTTTGTTTTGTTTAACGACACCACTAGAGCACAATGGTTTATTAATCTTCGACTATTGGATATCAAACATATGGTCATTTTGTCACAGTCATAGAGAGGAAACTCGCTACATTTTTCCATTAGTAGCAAGGGGTCTTTTATATGCACCATCCCACAGACAGGATAGCACATACCATGGCCTTTGATATACCAGTCATAGTGCACTGGCTAGAATGAGAAATAGTCCAATGGGTCCACCAACGGGGATCGATCCTAGAACAACCGCGCATTAAGTAAGCGCTATGGAATTGAATGCAACCACAGTCAACAGGGGGTAATGGTATGGGTAACTTAGCCCAGAAAGAAAATTGGTTAAGTTTTAGGGTTACGGTTACGGTTAAGTAAATCATACAGTAATGATAAAGAGTAATTCATTTTGTCAAAAGGTTAACTTAAAAAAAAAAAAAAAAATCAGCAAAATATTTTGGGTATGGCGTCATACCCGTTTTACTCTTTGGCAGAAACCCTGGCATTGTAATGTTTTGTATCTTATATAATGTTTCTGGATACCAACGTCTATTTATACATGTATTAGCATTACTGCCAGTTATATAGGGTTGCATTTAAAGCGGCATTATCCTGAATATTTTTATTATTTAAGCATATAGAACAGAAAATCCAGTTACTTTTGGTTCATATATGACGCCGCACTCCACATTGGTTTCACTACGCTGGCTTATCCAGGTAAAAAACAAAGCCAGTATTTTGAAAGTGGTTTTCATTGGCTTATCACAAGTATAGAATTCCCCAACAAGAGAACACGTGAGATTTCGCAATTTTTGAACAAATTTAACTGTCTTGATTGAAGGGTCGTCTCATATCTCCAAAACATATTTATATCCATAGAGGTATGGTACAACGCCTTTCCACGGGTCGGTGGGTGGGGGATTTGCCGTGAAATTTTGACAGTGGCCAGCTGTTGGCATACGCGTTACATGTAAGGGTGTGTTACTAATTACGTAACGCTCTAGGGGTAGAGGAAGAGGGTACTGTGTTCGATTTACGTAACATTTTTCAAGGCTATATGTTATTTTTATTCATTACTTAGACCTAAAAAGGTGTTTTTTGGAAATGCGCGGTCAGTCCATGATCGATCCCCATCGGCGTGTATATAAAAGACCATGGTATGTGATATCCTGTCTGTGGAATGGTACATATAAACGATCCCTTGCTAAAAAAAAAAAAAATGTAGCGGATTTCCAAGGCGCGTGTACAGGGATTTCAGCAGGGTTGTGGTTATAGACTGTGTTGAGCGAAGTTTATATGGGGCCATGCTCCCCCAAAAAATACATTTCAATTGTATTTAAGCTTGGGCAAATAAGTGTTTCGACCTCCAATACCCTCCCCCTGCACATGCACCCGATTCCACTCTAAGATTATATGTCAAAATTACCAAATGTTAAGACATCCAACAGCAGATGGAAGGAAGGATAGGATATGTTTTATTTAACGACGCACTCAACACATTTTATTTACGGTTGTATGGGGTCGGATGATTATTAAATCAGTATGCTTTATCTTTGATGTCGTTAAACACCCCCCCCCCCCCCCCCCCCCCTAACTTTACCCTTTCCAAACGAAATAATATTTATTTGAATTTGTCGATTTTAACACGTAAAATTAAGAAGTGAAAACGTTCATTGTCTACTTTAGTATATTTTATTTTAAAAATATATACATGATTAATGTGTTACTAGTATACAAACTAAACTTTGAAAGTTCTACTAGCACTTTATAAAATATCAATTCTGAAATAGGAAGGTACGACTGTCGATAATACGTTGTCAAGATCAAACCGGTTTTAACTACAGCGCAAGATTTCTCTTTTAATTTTTTGAGACGAACCCTACAATTTGAAATCGGCAAACGCACGTGTTAACTGAAACTGACAACCGGCTGTCGTTTGTGCTTTGCCGAGCTATGGCGGCACAGGCGACGAATCAAGCGTATACGTTTAACGATATCCGTTCATAGCGAACACACACGACTTTTTTAAAAGTGCATTTGAGCTTGTATTTCACATTTGTACATGATGTTATAATATGGTAACCATATATTGTAACTTTAAATCACTACTCAGTTTTACATGGATTACAACTAATATTGTGGTTAGAATTATGGAAACACATTGTGAAAACATTTCAGGCTAGCTCATTCTACCCGAAAATCTCTATCCTTTTTGCCCGAATGTGAGGATTTTCCCCAGTAGCAGGGGGCAGTTGGCTTCCTGCCCCCATATCATACACTTATTTGAACAAACAGAAGTCTTGCGTCTGGTTAGGCCTGAAAACACAGGTCAATCCCTTTTTTAAACTTTAGAACCCGGACCCAAAATGTTACCAATTTTGATTTGTCATGTTAAAAATATTGTAATATAATAGGTTATACTTTTAAAAGAATTATATATCTTAGTTATTTGGTCCAAAACCAACCTGAAAATAGAAGAGTACTTATAAAAGTAAAATAACATATTTTAAAATTTTATCAAGTAACTATTTTAGTAAAATCACCTGCATCATGTGTATGGTTGACAATTGCAAAATCGAGAGTATTGTAAGTTCGAGACTCGGCGATTTTCGTTAAATTCACGAGTACGCTTGCGCTTCAACCGTTGTTTTTGCTAATTATAACATCAAAAGAGACACCAAGAGATAATGAACTCGTTTTACAGAAATAATGCGATACAAACAGGTATAACCAGAACAAAATGTTTGTTTTATATAGTTTTTAACTGTTTTCACCACAAAAATGAAACCCAGCATTATCAGTCCATGAGCTGAGACCACAAAATTGACCAATTGGTACCATACGAAAAAAGTAAAGTAAAGTTTGTTTTATTTAACGACGCCGCTAGAGCACATTGATTTTTTATCTTATCATCGGCTATTGGACGTCAAACATATGGTCATTCTGACACTGTTTTTAGAGGAAACCCGCTGTCGCCACATAGGCTACTCTTTTTACGACAGGCAGCAAGGGATCTTTTATTTGCGCTTCCCACAGGCAGGATAGCACAAACCATGGCCTTTGTTGAACCAGTTATGGATCACTGGTCGGTGCAAGTGGGTTACACCTACCCATTGAGCCTCAGGGTTTGGAGTCGGTATCTCGATTAAAAATCCCATGCCTCGACTGGGATCCGAACCCAGTACCTACCAGCCTGTACACCGATGGCCTGCCACGACGCCACCGAGGCCGGTCAGGTACCATACGAGGGCACCAAACTGAACTATACTTTTTTGATAGGTGTATGTATCTGGATCTTAAAACAGCATGATGGACTTTTCTGCAGAGTAGCTTAAGGTCAGAAAATTAGTTTTAAAAAATTTAATAACGTTTCTCTGTATTAATCTGTTTGTCAATATATAGATAATTTTAATCACACATACTGAAATGCACTTGTCAGCATTCACCAGGAATACATTTTTAACTATCCCCAGCTAATTACGGCATTGCAACATTATTGTAATCCAAGATGGCCGCCAAAATATAAGCAAATTGTACTATATAAAAAGGAAATCGTAATTTATCGCATTTTACATCAACTGGGAAGATATTTTTATGTTATTGAATACATTTTATGGGCCAAGGAATTTATTTATAAACAACATCTTGCTAACTGACATATTACATTATCGTTTCAATCAAAGATGGTCATGAAAATGGCCGCCAAGAGTAAGACGTGGCCATATCTTACATTCTACATATATTCCCCAATGAATAATTTATACTTCAAATAAAGGGGGTTTTTTATGGAAAAAATTTCAATTCTAGTAATCACTTTGTAATACAGATACATTTTATCACTGCCTGCATGAATCCAAGATTACAAAATGGTTGTTAAATATCACCTAAAACAAATCATTTTGAAATCATTTTAAAGGTAAACCAATCCTTTTCCAAAACAAATCTTCATATAAGTTGCTTCACATGGATCAAATAGTTCACAATGGCAACATTGCTGTGATAAATGGGCATATGCACGCAAGTCACCAGTTAATAGTGTTTTTGCGAAGGGTGGCCGAAAAGTTCGGGTAATAATTACGAATACCTGTTTGTATCGCATTACGAATTACACTAATAACAGTTTGCATGTATTAAATACAGTATGTTTTAGGCTATCACTAAGCTTAAGAATTTACTTCCTATTCCAAATAATTATCCTTCAGACATGGATCTGTGCAAAACCAAAAAGCGAACTCTCTGCGCGCCTGAGTACATAAGACAGCTAACTGTATACTGCTACCTTTGACTGGGAAAGCCGCATTATTACGTCATTCGTTGTGCAGTGAAATCATTATAACACCCGTATTTTCCCGTATATTTTGAACTATGTAGACAATAAATGCCAATAATAACTCGTTGTAGTATTTATATTATCATCTTATTAACTATTTACACATTTACATAATCGTGTTTTGTTTAAAGGAAAACTGTATGTTGGAGGTGGCTTCAACGGACGTGACTGTCTAGATTCAGTAGAGATGTATGACCCTTCAGAGGATCAGTGGACAATTATTCAACCTCTGTCTACACTTAGAAGTGGAGCTGCATTTGTTACCTTCGCAGGTTTTGTTTATGTCATCGGTGGGTTCAGTGGGATGAACAGACTTCGAACAGGTTAGTGAAAACAATGCTGTCTTGATGATCAGTACAGGAGTGTGCATTTACCTCGATTTGGATTTATTTGTTGATTTTATTTAAATATTATTATTGTTTAATTTTGTTGTTTATTTCTTTACTCCAAACGGTGAACAACACCGACGGCGTAAAATTCGACATGGAAATTTTAATAGACAGGACCACGCTACATGACCTTAATTTCTGGGCAGAGATTTAGCTCACACCTAATGAAATTGTGCGAGTTTCCTTGTATTCCGGAGAATTTTTTATTTTATTTATGCTAGTCATTTTATGCACTTTATATTTGTATATAGTGACTGTATTACTATAATAATCATTTCGCTATTCACAGTTGAAAGGTATGACGCAAGCACGAACAAGTGGGAATCTACCATGGACATGACAGTGGGACGCAGCAACTTCGCCACGGCGGTCTGCGATGACATGATCTTTGTTATCGGTGGTTTCGATGGTATGTTAACAAACAGTAGTTATAGGTTCTAATAGACTAAATCAATTCCTATTGCCAATAATGTTAACGTTTACTAATAAAACTGATATAAGCAGTGTTTCAACACGCACAGGAAGTACAGCAATAGAAAGTGTGGCACCTCACATCTAATCTACATGCAAGAAAATCGGGGGTCCCGTATTATTTAAGAGATTTAATTAATGTTTTTAATAGCAACCGTAATTTTTGCTGAAAATTGCAGTTCCATTTTTGGGGGTACCCCGCATTAGTTTCAACCTCTGGTATATACTGCATAATAACTGTATAACAAATAAAAGTGTATTTATTTATTGTCAATGGATAATAGTATTTGCACAAATAATCAATGTCACATATTACTTAGTAATATGTGACATTGATTATTTGTGCAAATACTATTATCCATTTACGGAGTAAAAGCAGCTGTGGGTTTGATTGGTAGTTACAGCTGTGGGTTTGATTGGTAGTAACTACCAATCAAACCCACAGCTGCTTTTACTCCGTAAATATTTGACGGTGCACGTCGAACTTTGACACGGAACTCTCTTCTTTGGTACTATGCAACCTATACCCAAAAAATATATATTTTTCAAAAAATGTCCAATTGGGTGTTTTCATGACTATCAGGAACTTCTGTGTTCTGATATGATGTGACAACATAATTGAAAGTGTTGTTCCTACAGTGCAACCTGATTTAATGTACACCTGAAGAAGCATCAGTGTTATGCAAAGTTGTATACAAATGCAATGTATCATATTTAAAATAAATAAAAATACTACTCTTGAAGATACATACTATGGGTTGGTTGTGTATGCTTAATTGTATATGTAGTGTGTGCATGCATAATCAGAGTCTCTCATTTCCAATAAATAATTACCTTAAAACTTATTTATTGCAGTGACCCTGTGTTTTGAAAGATTTGAATGGGTATATGATAAGAACTTCACTAGAAAATAAGCATATTACATGTGGCATCTGAAATGAACACCACTGCAACCACAAATAGTAGTAAATTGATGTGGTACACATCATGGTGGGGAAAACACCCAAGGTATGGAATATGCTTGGATGTCAAGTCACTGAATGCAATATTTTCAAACCCATCAGCCCAGTTGGTTTTTATATATGCATTATTAAATCCACTGACAGCTACCAATATATCTGTTGATATTTTATTAATAATCTCCAGTGATTGGTGTTTACAGACATGTATCATATTTAGAGTTATCATTAGGGTTTTACATTTTTATTTTTTATTTGTCATAAGAAAAGCACATGCAAAGCATCAAAAGAGTGCGAAAGTCATTTTTCTTTAATTATTTTCTGTTTTAACTGAATATAATATTTATATTGTATGCATTACTACACTCTGTAATGTAACAAATCATTTACATAGTAATATTGACAAATATAGCTTTACAAGTGTGGTAATAATGGAAGATAATACTAACACACTCCTAGGTAGATTAGCAAATGTGTCAAAATTGTTCTTGTACTTGGTACATGTGTATATATACTACTCAAAAGGATTTAAGGGTCAAAAATTTATAACCAAATAAGTTTCAGAGTGTATTAAATTGATGATGTAAACTACACCAAAAATTTAATTTATTGTTCCATATTTACAAAAAAACACAAATAAACGTCACTGTATACAAGAAAGTCACATGACATGCTGTCAAAGTTGAAGGTTGTCAAACATGGATTTTACACATTAGAACATTCGTTTAATAGTGTGTGAATCCACCCCTGGCGCGAATACACTCGACACATCGTTGCCTCATGCTGTTGATCAGACGTCTGAAGAACTCTTGGGGAATGGCCTGCCACTCTGCCATAAGAAGTTGACCCAGATCATGAAGGTTGGCCGGAGGGGCATGGTTATCCCGAACTCTTCTGCCTAATTCGTCCCAGGCGTGCTCTATTGGGGCCAAGTCAGGCGAATATGCTGGCCAATCCATCCTGGCGATACCTTGTTGTCTGAGAAAGTCCGTTACCACCCTGGCGCGGTGGGGTCTGGCATTGTCATCCTGCAGAACTGCCCCGCCGCCAATCTGCTGAAGGCCTGGGAGAACCAACGGCCGGATAATCTCATTCAGATAGCGGATTCCATTCAGATTGCCATCCACCACATAGAGGGGGGTCCTGTGGTGGATAGAGATGCCGCCCCACACCATGACGCTGCCACCACCGAACCGGTGACGTTGTCTAACGTTAACGTCAGCGAAGCGCTCCCCAGGACGTCTGTAGACACGAATCCGACCGTCGTTGAACTGGAGACTAAACCTGGACTCGTCAGTGAACATCACTCGACCCCACTGAACACGTTGCCACCGCAGATGAAGTGTGCACCAGTGACGTCTGGCCGTTCTGTGACGTGGTAGGAGTGGTGGTCGAACAGCCTGGCGACGGCAGCGTAGATTATTGGCTCTCAGACGATTGCGTATGGTTTGATCAGACACTCGAGTTCCAGTCGCAGTCCGCAGATTGTCACGTAATCGGCGTGCAGTGGTTGTGCGTTGACGTAGAGCCACATTGGTGATGTAGCGGTCCTCTCTATTTGTAGTGCTTCGGTTCTTCCCGAACGTGGACGATTTCGAACAGAATTCGTTGCTTGGTACCGTTGCCACAGTCGGCCAAAAAAGCAAGTTATGGGCACTTAGCAGACCTTTCGCTTTCGCCCTAACTTACGTGCAAATGTAAGCATGTTTTCGCCATTAGAACTAGTCGACAGTGTCAATGACAGTGGATTTTAATTCATTTATGGGTTGCTTAGACCCACTTTCGTCAAAATGGAACAATACCATGCGTGACATTATGGTCTAGCTAATATAATTGACATTCAGAAAATAATGTCGAAAATATCGTCTGACCCTTAAATTCTTTTGAGTAGTATATATATATATATACTTCAAATACCCTTTACTATAGAAAACTCACTGAATATATGGACAAGATTTAATGAACTGACCTAAAAAGTATGTTAAAATTACAGCAGAAATCAGGTTATTTAAATATAGTCATTCCAGAGTCAATTGCATTCAAATACACATTGTTAATGGAGATCTAAGAGATTAACCTAATATCAGCTAACATTATGTTTTAACTAAAAATGAATTATTACTAATAGCTTATTTCATCTTGCCTAGACTTATTATCCTAAATAAGATTAGTGTTATATGACATGTCCATCACCTTGGGTAAATAAGCTTTAAAATATTTTAAAGGGACACACCCTAGTTACGTTTATTTGTTAACCATTACGGCGTTGTTTTTCGCTATTAAACCCCATTTTTCACAAATAAAATTGCACTTTACTTACATTTTATTATTTAGAATACACATTTCCATTCACCTGAAGAGCTTTTTGGTAATCCTGATGTTTGTAAAACCACGAAATGCATTTTTTGCATTTTTTCACAAAACGTGTTGTCGAGAAAAAAACGTTAAGCAAGCGAGGTCCAATCTATTTTTAATGTCACAGACGTTGGTATATCACGTGACCGTTATCATTTTGGTTCGGTTTGTTTTCTCGTGCACGGTTCGCGCAATCAACATCCGATTTGTTGTTGTTCATTTGTCAGATTTTTCTTCACAGTTCGTGAACATTTTCAGTAACAATAAAGTTCAGACAAGTAAGTGTCTCAATACAAAACGTTACAAACCCTTAAAACCAATAATTTTGCTAAGTCTTACGATATCTGGAGAGGGTATACAACCAGGACAGAACAGTTGGAACATGTCCAGGAGAGGTGAAAGGAACGCACCCCAAGTCTGTGCGCACTCTGTGAAATTTGTCGTGACGTAGGCATTGTTGTGCTTCTACCGGTGACATCAGAATACTAACTTTCAAAATTATTTCAAGCAATTGGGACATGGGGCTTCCCATGGTATTTATCGATATAAAACCTGGTTTTTCACTCCATTTGATAAAAACGTGATCTAAGTGTGTTACAGGTTTGTAGATTAACCAAATTATAATTTATTTTCGCTGGATGGAACTAGGGTGTGCGGCTTTAAGTAACAAATATGGGCCAAAATCTCCAATTCGTCAGCACAGACTTTTTTTCAAACTCTATTCTCAGCAGTGCACAGTAAATTAATGCCAAGGTCAAGGTCATTATGAACTCCCATGCCTGAGTGTAACCTAATTAAGCAATTATGACTGTCAAACAACAGTAAATGGCACACAAAATAAAATAATGATAATATAGTGAATATATGCTATAGGTTCTAATAGACCAAATCAATTCCTATTGCCGATAATGTTAACGTTTACTAAATAAAACTGATATAAGCAGCATTTCAACACACACAGGAAGTACAGCAATAGAAAGTGTGGCACCTCACATCTAATCTACCTGCAAGAAAATGGAGGGGTCACATATCATTTAAGAGATTTAATTAATGTTTTTAATAGCAACTGTCATTTTTGATGAACATTGCAGTTCCATGTTTGGGGGTACCCCGCATTAGTTTCAACCTCTGGTATATACTGCATAATAACTGTATAACAAATAAAAGTGTATTTATTTATTGCAAATGGATAATAGTATTTGCACAAATAATCAATGTCACATACCAATCAAACCCACAGCTGCTTTTACTCCGTAAATATTTGACGGTGCACGTCAAACTTTGACACGGAACTCTCTTCTTTGGTACTATGCAACCGTATAAATTGTTCTTTCCAAACGATCTAAGGAGGCCGGGTACTACAAACCAATGTAATTTCTTAAAAACTGAAGACCCTTAACTCTACTAAATTGCATTTATAAAATGACTTCAGGGTGCATCGATAACAGAATAAAGGAAATTTCTGACAAAATAATAGATAATGACCAAACTAGTTTTGTAAAAGGAAGGTATATTGGAGAAAACATAAAACTGATTTATTGAATTGAAAAATATTCCTGAATTATTACTGTTTATAGACTTCGAAAAAACATTTGATTCATTATCATGGTCATTTATAGATAAAGCACTTGATATTTTCAATTTTAAATTATCAATAAAAAATCCTGCATCAAAATGTTTTATAATAATTTTGTAAAGCGTAATACAAAATAGATTTTTATCTGAACCAATCATTTTAAAATGGTGATGCAAACATGGCGACCCACTCTCGCCATACATTTTCATTATATGTGCTGCAATTATTAGTAGAAATAACCCAACTATTAAAAGCATAAATATAGATGTTGACTAATATTTAATAGTGTAGTCATGTGACCAAGCAACAACGTCATATTGTGGAAGCGACGTCATAGTCGCTTCCCAGCAGTCTTAGCTCTGTGCAGATACACTTGGCAATGTAAAAAAAAAATAACATTACAGAAGTGCTTTCGCATATTAAAAACAGGTTGGACGCTTTAAATGCATGCCAACAATCTTCAGAAGTTTTTAGTAAACGATTTCACCTTGAAGATAACGTCACTGGTGCGGAATCATTTCATTGCGAACGTCGTTCGCGCGAAGATGGCGGTATCACTCCAGCCCAAGCAAGGGACTTCGTGAACCAAGCAACGTTAACGGATTTGCAAGGTGAATTCCAATCTATTAAGAATTCTTTGCAACGCATTAGATTGCCATCTGATTTAAAACTAAACGACAGTAGACGTGGTGTAAAAGCTACTGATAGACTTTTATTTAATAACATTTGCAAGTCGGCACGCTACGTAGTAACTGCGTTAAAAATTGTTGGTCAAGTTGACAGTAACACCAACAGTGATTTTTCATTTGACTGAGAAAGTCTTTTTGTGTTACTGAAAGCTCACGTGAAGTACTTGCAAGATGAACATGCAGCAATTATAGTTCAAGGACAGTTTGACAACTTTTTTTTAGCGTTACAAACCAACACGTGTGTTTTCATCTCAATCTTTGGAACAACTACGGAACGCGGCAGCAAGTACTAACTATAACCCACAATATCAGAGTCGTGGTCGGTATTCAAGTCGTGGTTACAGAGGAAGAGGTGGAAACGATGTGTTCTCACATTTTTGCAATAGACAATTTCCATAGTATCGCGGGCGCGGCACAGGTACCGGTTCGCGGGAACATAGTCATGACGAACATTCTACCGATGAACCGCTGTGGACTACCTGAGTTATCTCCCTCCAACTATGCCTTGTTTACAGTTGACGGCATGGCGAAATATCCACGCTTCACTGGTTGTAATTGATTGGACGTGTGTCAGTGCGCTCTCGACTTGCCCCCTCCCCCCCCCCCCCACCTGGGGGGGCTTATAGCCAGCTTTGGATCCTTATTGGAGTTTCGGGTCACCTATACCGGGTCACGGGCGACCGTGTCCTTGGTATATGGAGACCCGCCTCCAAAGAAGAGGACCGGAGGAACGGGAAGAGGAAGGAGAAGGAAGAAACCCGTGCTGGGGACGGCTCAGGAGGGGACAAAGCTGGCGGCTCAACCGCCAGTGGCGGTCCCTTCTGCGTCGCCGCCCCCACCGAGTTCTCCGGAGAGGACGCGACAGCCATCAGCACCCGCATCCCCGGATCCGCCCTACTCGGAAATGGACACTGCAATGAGCAAGCCGGCCAGTAGGACACCACCAAAATGGACCTCCACTCCAAAACAGACGACTTCGGTGCAGCGGTCAACTCTAACGACCGCTCCCGTTGAGTCGTCACCAGGATTTGTTGCGGTAGCGGCACCAAAAAGGAAGGCGTCATCACCGACCACCCAACCAGCAAAGACCAAGCCGCCGCCTGAAGCCGTCCCCCTACAAGAGGAAGAGAATGAGGACGAGGACGAGGACGAGGACGAATGGAGCCTGGCCCTGGGTGGACTTCGACATCAGCTCCACCCATACATGCAAGGGGACACCACGCAACCAACAAAACTCCGGGGAGGTTACGCCAACATAGACTGGAAGCCAATGGAGGACGGCAGCAGCTACGAAATCCATTACAAGACCTTTGGATCTACATGTACGCCGGGAGTAATCGTGACCCATCGGAGGGAGCAGATCTACAGACAGTGCGTCTTGTTTTGGAAGATTGACAACAGGTCTCTTCACAAGATGCTCAGTGCAGTCTGCGGCCCCGGTTACTCCACGGTTGTACAGGCTCTATGCCGGCGAAAAGACCAGCTGCCGTCTCTCCGAGAAACTCCAGGATCCCCGAGAAACCAACCTTAACTAGGACAGGTATCCTCCTTTTTGGGCTTAGTTGGACTTTAAACGTTTTCGATCGAGTTTCAAAATCTCTATGTTTATTTTTTTTTATAAATAGTCCAACGCAATTTACTTTGGCGCCCGTTCAATTGCTCAAATCACCTTAAAACCTTTTCGGCCGAGCAGTCTAACTTATTTTGGGGTTTAAATTCTTAGTCCGGACATGATGTTAGGTGCAGTTATTCTCCGTAGACTTTAGCTTTTTCTAGATAGACCCGAAGGAATCGAAATTACGCCAGTCAGAACACGGCCCATTTTCGGTGTCTACTAGTCGGTCCGCGCAGTCGCTGGACACAACTAAATTCTTATTCCAAAATCTGCCCACTTCAAACTTATCCCCCACCCTTTTCTGTCCTGGACTTAGTCACTGGCAAAGGCCAGAGATTATGCCCAGGACAGACATGATTGAAACCTTCGTGGTATATAAGCATGTAAATAAATATTGGAATGGAATGGATTGTCAACGGTATTAAAATACCATTTAGAGAGAGACCTCAACCGTTTTGTTTTCAAAACCCTACATTTAAGTACAGTGAAGAGTTATTTATTGATAGTGAAATTGAATGTTTATTATCAGACGGTGCTATAGAATTATGTACTAATGTTCCAAATTACATTTCACCTTTAAGTTGTTTACCGAAAAGAAATGGTAAATTACAGTTAATTCATAACTTGAAACATATTAACAGTTATTGTGATACACCTTCATACAAAAATGAGGACATTAGAACAGTGTCTAATATTATTGAGAATAACGATTATTTAGTGTCGCTAGATATTAAAAATAGTTTTCACCTGTTCACAAAGATTACAAACAATGTCTGGCTTTCCATTGGAAAGGTATTTTCTACAGATGGTGTGTGTTACCATTTGGTTTGTCATGTAGCCCATATTTGTTTGCAAAATATTTCAGACCTGTTGTATATTATCTCAGAGCACTAGTTGTATATGCTGATGATTTTCTGTTGATGGCATCACAAATGTTAATTAGTGATCATTGTGATTTATTGATTCACACATTGTAGGATTTAGGCATTGACATTAATTATGAAAAAAGTCATCTAGAACAATCACAAGTGTTAGACAATCGTCAAACTTCAGAGAGTTATTCGCGATACTAATGTCTCTGACAGCTTTCGCACCTCACATAACAAGTCATCAATACAGGTCGGTAAAAATACTGACAGACAACTCATCCGCCCTTGCTTATATCAACAATCAAGGAGGACTATTGAAACTGGCCAAAGCAGTTGTGTGCTGTAGCTATAGAAATGGGGATCTCCATATGGTGCGGACATACATTGGGCGTCAACAATACACACGCGGATTACCTGTCCAGAAGTGTAGATCATCACAGTTGCATGCTACACCCAGCACCGTTTCCTTACATAAACAAACTTTGGGGTCCACATATGATAGACAGATTTGCAAGTGTCACAAATGCCCAACTCTCACAGTTCAATTCACATTTCTGGGAACCAGGCACCAAAGGAATAGATGCTCTATCACAGACAGACTGGTCTTGGGAAAACAATTATGTAAATCCTCCATTTTGTCTTCTACAACGTGTTTACAATAAGTCATCAACAAAGAGCAAATGCGACAGTCATTGCTTCCATCTGACCCGGCCAGCCATGGTACAGACTTCTTCAAATGATGTTAATAGCATCTCCCACTTCGCATTCCAGCAAAACAGTCATCGTTCCAGTCTACAGGACGTCTTCCAGAGCCTCGCAAAAATCCCTCATGGAAGATATTTGCCTGGAGAGTGTGTGGAAACATAGACTAATAAACCTCCAGTGGCCTGACGTAGCCACCAATCAGCTACGATTGTGTCTGGCTCCTAGTACTTACATAGTTACAATAAAGCTCTTAAAAGGATGTGTCAATTTTGTTTGGAACAGGATTATGACTATCCCCCAAGTTCCCCGTACTTGGCAGAGTATCTATGTTGTGTTGCTGATTCATGGGATAGGCCCCAATCTGTTCTAAATACCATTTTTGCAGCACTAGGACATCTGTATTCGGCACAGAACAAAAATGACCTCAACAGAGACACATTTATTGTGCTATTGAAATCTGCCTTAAATTAAACCTTAATTACGCCATATAACCGTAAATAAAATGTGTTGAGTGCATCGTTAAATAAAACATCTTTCTTTCTTTCTTTCTTTCTAATTAAATCTGGAACATATAAGAGTATGAAATATTCTAAGGTTATGCCAGTAAAAAACTTTATGGATTTGTTTAGCAAGTGGCCGAGTAATGACACGCTAAGTGTGAAACAATTATGACAAAAAGCCATATGCCTTTTATCTTTGAGTTTAATGTTGCGACCATCTGACATCGCCCCAAAGTCTATGCAGTTTGATTCTGAAACGGGGTTTCTCTTAAGTTGTGTGTTTTCTATAGACCAAATAACTTTCCAGTCGGATGGAAGTGCCAGTTTTGTGTTCTTTAGCATAAAGAATGATCCTCAGAGAACTGGTTTCGACGTGTTATTACCAAAATATGATGTTCCTGTACTGGATCCAGTAGAAACATTAAAGACATATATCAGTAGAACAGAATGTATTTCTGTCTCTAAGAAAACCATACAATGGTGTAGATGCGTCTACAGTGACACATGTACTTGAAGAGTGCATAGAACTTGCTGGCCTGTCTGGATTGGAATTATCCGCAAAATCGTTCAGGCCCATGGCTAGCGGTGTAGATCCCAATATAGTTGAGAAACTTGGCAGATGGAAATGTTCAGATATATTCTACAAGCAGTATGTTCATTCCAGAGCTCCTGCGCCATATCTGATGGATCAGTTTGAAATGGATGCAGCTTAGACTAGTTCGTCATTTTGTGAACATATCTGTTCTATACTTGGGTATTACAGCAGTATTCGTGGGTGTGCATTATGGGTAGGACTAAAGGCAATGTGAAATACATATTGTTCCATATTATATCAGTCATTAAAGTATATTTAACTTTTTGGTTGTTTCATTGCTTGGTCACTATGATGTAATTTTACATAAATCAATCAATAAGTTTAATCTGCCGAAGCTGAAATCAGCCATTACCTGAAACATACAAAATACATTGCATGGTTATTGATACATCTAAGCAAAATATGGTACCAAACTACATTTAAAAAATGAGAAAAAAACAAACATATATAATTATATAAATAATGATTAATTAATAATAGTGTTAGAAATAGTAATAATGTTGATAATATAGTAGTAGTAGAGGAAACAAGAACTATGACCAGTAATGTTTTACATCTTTGCATCGTAACATAAATAAATTTTGATAAATCTAATACAGTTTTCTTTGATTTTAATGTCAATAAATTTATAAACTTGTTTTTTTACATTAGCGGAAAACATGTTTGTTACAGATTGAAAGATTCGTGACCATAAAATATGAAACAACATTTGTTAAGGACCAACTCCAATTTGCGTAGCAAATCATGTGTCACCAACACCTTCGCTATTGAAAGAAATATATGGCTGTAAGGAAGGAAGAACTTTTGTGCACATTTTTAACTGAAACTCCAATCAAATACTTTTTGTGTATGACTTGTTTCTTGTGTGCCCGAATGTGCTTCTAAATTAGCTAATTTAGATTATATATACTAAAAGAAATCATAGATATTATATTTATGCTATTTTAAAGTGTCCAGATTAAAATATATTTGTTTATAAAATGGAAATATTCGTCAAATTTTGTAACGAATGTTTCATATTAAAAACAATTGTATTTGATAAATCTGAGATCGCAATATTTTAGTATAAAATAGTCGAAGTATATTTTACAGAGAAATATTTATTCTGGAAAATACATCACATTTTGCATTTCAAATTACTTGTTTAAAACAAATGTCATGATGATGATTGATTTTAAGTTTAGTGGTTAATA
Source organism: Gigantopelta aegis (assembly GCF_016097555.1). Lineage (NCBI taxonomy): Eukaryota > Metazoa > Mollusca > Gastropoda > Neomphalida > Peltospiridae > Gigantopelta > Gigantopelta aegis. The sequence goes on from NC_054701.1 coordinate 53,822,930, forward strand.
CATTTAGTAGGTTCATCATATATATATATAACACAAATTGTTAAGAGTAACAGACATTTCATATGCACTAAAACACTCGAAAGGGTAGTCATTTTCAACGACGTTCATGACCAATCAACTGAATATATTTATTTTCAAAATATTAACATTTCAGATGTATCAAGCTGGCTACTTGTATTATGTTCCAGTGTACATAACGCAATTTGTTTACTATATATGACTATGCAGAAAATAAAGTTTAGGAATTATTTGACTAAAAAAAAAAAAATCTCCAAATTTCACCTTAAACTCTTAAAAATATGAAGTAATAAAATGATAATTTGCAAAAATATATCATATTCATATGAAATCTATATTTTATTGGTATTACTGTTGATTTTTTATACTTAGTTGTGGGCAAGTTACATTTTACCAAAAAGTTTCTATATTACTTCTTTGGTTACAGACACTACAGAGAATCCTGACTGAATGTAAAGCACTCCAAGTAGTATGCTATTGGTAGGATTCTATCTTTAATGTTATGGCTGATTGTGAACTTAATTGGTTATGCAAGTAAAAAATTAGCTAAACATTCAATAAAATTCTGAAATATTTTCAGTATGAGGAATGTCCTGCTAATCATAATTTTTTTTTTTTTAGGGGTGAATGCTAGATGAAATAACAATTACCAATTCAGCTATATCTTTTATGGTTCTTCTTATTTTAACATGTTCTAGCCTTACAAAATAAAATACAAGAAAATTTAAGTACATATTTTGGTATTTTTCATAAAGTATCTAAATTTGTAATGATGCTGTTTGAAAGGTTACGGACATTACAAATCCACATTCAGTGTGTTTTATTTTCAAATCCTTCAGCTGCTTCACATTTTTATTACTTTGCAGAGTTTCTCTGTACATCTGACTTGGATGTAGAATTATTTTGTTAAAGTCAAAAAATATTAGATGGTTACGGACACTACATATTTTTTTGTGACGAACCTATAAGTTGCCTTAATTTTGTTAGATTTTTATATTAAAAATATTGCACATTTTATTCCTAAATCATAAATACTAATTATTTGTGAGAACATTCAGTGCAACATGATTTAATTTCACTTAATTTTTAAAGTCATAATGTCCATATAGCATGAGATATAGACTGTCTTTGAAAAAAGCATAACAAATATTTACATAAATTGCAATAACTTTTGAACCTGATGACCAATTTTTATTAAAAAAACCTCACATTTTAAAAAGAATTGAATTGTCTGCAAACCACTTTCATTTTAACATAAAACATGTTCAATACATTTTTACAACAAATGGATGATTTCAGTGAAAATTAAAATGGAAATCTATAACGACAAAAAGTACCCTAATGTGACCCACTAATAGTGTGTAATATTTATTGAAATGAGAGACCTGAAATACTCCACATAGGTGTGACCCACATGCACCAACACCAATCAAACAGTGATGTGTTGGACCACAATATTTCATTTTAGGGTAGCATAACATACTGAATCATGAAGCACTTATTTTGAAACAGTATGCAGGATAGCCAAAGGGTGATCTTTATAAGAGATAGCATGCTTTAACAGATTTAAATTCAATCCAGTTTTGCTTGGAGAGGAGTTGACTGTAAAATTAAATATAAATGTGACTTAGAAACTTTAATTCGGAAATTTGTATAACATTGATGACAATGAATATAATACAACTAACATTCCAGGTGTTGGCACAACCGATAAAGTGGAATGTTACGATGCGGATGAAGATGAGTGGTTTGAAGCAGCGAATCTTCTCATTGGACGGAGTGCCACAAGTGCCTGCACCATCAGCGGACTTCCAAATGTACGCGACTATACGTTTTATGGCAAAACTCCAAACACACATGCATCACCTTGTAAACATAAGTTTCAAATGGATCATGAAATTTGAAACCAGCTTCTGTATAATGAAATAGGAAAAGTGTAATATTATTAATTACTTTTTAAATGGGACGTTCACATATGTTTAATTTTACAAACATGCAATAATTAAGTTTTAGTTATATAAATATCTGATTAATCGACAGTGCAATTTGTTTTTATCTTTCTAATTTACTCATTTTGTTTATTAGACGTTAACTACTGCTGTATTGGATTCTAAAATGATCGTAAAATACATAGTATTATACGTAGTTTGTTAAAATAGTTTATTTGAATGTTAAATGAGACTTTATATTGTTAACGATTATAAAATGAAATGGCAAAACCTAGCTACTCGCGATCACGTTTTACTTGTTTGATAAAAACGAGAAACTGACAAGTTATACCTAATTACTGACTGGTTGATTGCAATAAAACCAAGGTTATTGCTCAAGCACTTGACTCCAAAGTTGTTATATCTATTATATTCGAGTGGGATACTGACTGGAGCTGCTGTGTTCTGGATTTGTGATGATGGCTAATTCCAGTGGTAGAACAAGCTAACTGCAGTTCAGTTTGCAATAATTCAATGAATTTTGATCAAAATGAGATTTACTAGGTTTTGCCATCTGATGACATATATAGAGATTATTATACGAGCTTGTGTGTTGTACTGATTTTACGAAACGAGTGTCGGGATTATTGTATTACCCGAGCAAGAGCGATGGTAATACATGAATCCTGACACGAGTTTCGTAAAATCAGTACAACTCACACGCGAGTGTAATAATTTCTTTATTATCCGCATTATCCAAAATATTATTTGTTATGAATAACAAGCTAAAACCATGTCAAAACGTTTGAAATTTAACTAAAAAGAGACGACGAAACGACGTCATTTTTATAAGCGTTTACACTGAGGAAGCCACATTAAGTAATACTGATTATATTTCCCTGAATATCTTGAACTATGTGGATAATAAAAAGTTTTGTGTATTGTCCAAATTCCAATTTATTCAACAATAATTAAATTTGTGTTACATTCATCACAACATAACATCATCCCATTGGTCCAGACGTAGCAATGGGAGTTTGTTCATTTCTCGATGAACGTAAACATTACGTGGTCAGGGAGCGTCATATCTGATGACGTCATTTTATATGGGCAAGTTGTCTTATTGAGCGTTATTGTTTATTCTAATACAACTGTCATATATACCTTTTTCCCATCGGTTAATTTTCGTGATAAAAGTGACTGTCGTCGACCTTAATAAATTTGCCTTTGCTTCGCGCTTAAGTCAGTGACGTCATGTCAAAGGAAAGAAAAAATATTACGTCATACGTTTACTTACTACAAGCATTTTCAATGAATATCGTAATGGCCCGTTCACACCAAAACCTCAAAACGTGGCGGTTTTCCTCGCGGTCACCGCTGAACTAATCGCTCACTACGTCACTGCATTTAACCGTTCATACCAAAACCGCGCGGTGAATTCTCTAAACGGAAAACGTCGCGTTTTCCGCTGGAATCGCTCGTCGACTGATTGGAGCGCGGTTTCCGCGCGATGTTCTTGTCCATTTTGAACTGGTTTGAGAGAAATTCAAACACAAATATGAATATATATGTGAAAACTTGGTATATTACCTAATACTTTACACGTTAATGGACGATTACAAAAGAAATGATGTTAGAAACAAATATGGGAGTGAAACAATTAAAAGATTTTATATTATAGGTGAACAAATTATTGCTTATTTATTTATTAATTTTATATAATAGTCTTTTAAATGGGTTTCAGGGAATGTACCGGTTAATCTATATACTTATTTTAACTACATTCACCCCAGATAAAATGTTATGTGTGTACTCTTTCCACCTGTGCAATAAATAAATAAATAATATATCGGAAAAACATATAGATCAATCCCAAGTAGTATTTTTATCTTTTGTGGGGGAAAATATGTTTTGGGGGTAAAATTACGTGGTTTTCTTTTGTTAAATTTTTTTCTTATAAAAAAAGATATGTAGGCCTACAGCTAGGAAAAAAAGAAGAAAAGAAAATGGAAATTATGATCAGTGCAAATGTTGATTTTTTAAATAAATACCATTTATTAAAATATTTCTCAAAGGGTGTTCCATGGCAACGGCTATTTTGTTCCAAAAAAACAGAAGAGAAGCGTTTTATGGTGACAAAACGTTAAAAATTAATATCTCAGGATTCATATGGAATATTCTGGTGCTTTCAGTGGCAAACCCATTCTGAGATACCATGGCAGGTTTGTTTAGTTACCATTGTTAACAGTATATTTAGGCAGAATAGTCAATTTGTGCGGGAAAAATATAAGTTTTTAGGAAAATGGCAAAAACACTGTGCAAGTTGAGTATATCGCTAATAATCCAAATGCAAAGTGATTTTCATTCATTGATATTCCTAAAAAAGTGAAGTTTGTTTTGTTTAACAATACCACTAGAGCACATTGATTAATTAATCATCGGTTATTGGATGTCAAACATTTGGTAATGATATTCCTAAGGTCCCATTAAAGGGACATTCCTGAGTTTGCTGGAATTTTTACGATGTTATCGACTAACAGATTTTTTAAAGTAAAGTTTGTTTTAAAGTTTGTTTTATTTAACGACGCCAACTAAAGCACATTGATTTTTTATCTTATCGGCTATTGGACGTCAAACATATAGTCATTCTGACACTGTTTTTTTTAGAGGAAACCCGCTGTCGCCACATAGGCTTCTCTTTTACGACAGGCAACAAGCGATCTTCTATTTGCGCCTCCGCATAGGCAGGATAGCAAAAACCATGGCCTTTGTTGAACCAGTTATGGATCACTGGTCGGTGCCCATTGAGCCTTGCGGAGCACTCACTCAGGGTTTGGAGTCGGTATCTGGATTAAAAATCGCATGCCTCGACTGGGATCCGAACCCAGTACCTACCAGCCTGTAGACCGATGGCCTAACCACGACGCCACCGAGGCTGGTAACAGACTTTTTAACGATTGTAATTACATATCAAATATATTTTTCTGTATAAAATATGAGTGGCTGTTTATTAAACGTGTTTTTGTACTAGGTTAAATTTTATTTTATTTCCTAATTATTATATTTTTCGTACACACGAAATTATTTGAAGACAAAATCCAGTTTGGGCTTCTTACAAATATTATTACCGGCCTCGGTGGCGTCGTGGCAGGCCATCGGTCTACAGGCTGGCAGGTACTGGGTTCGGATCCCAGTCGAGGCATGGGATTTTTAATCCAGATACCGACTCCAAACCCTGAGTGAGTGCTCCGCAAGGCTCAGTGGGTAGGTGTAAACCACTTGCACCGACCAGTGATCCATAACTGGTTCAACAAAGGCCATGGTTTGTGCTATCCTGCCTGTGGGAAGCGCAAATAAAAGATCCCTTGCTGCCAGTCGGAAGAGTAGCCCATGTAGTGGCGACAGCGGGTTTCCTCTCAAAATCTGTGTGGTCCTTAACCATATGTCTGACGCCATATAACCGTAAATAAAATGTGTTAAGTGCGTCGTTAAATAAAACATTTCTTTCTTTCTTTCTTTCTTACAAATATTAAGACGACCAGAAACACATTGAGTATACAGGCACTGATATTCTAAACAAGAAAATATATTTAATATGTAAGTTTAATCGAAGAAATGTTTTATTAGTTGCAAACATCTTACAATGCAGAAAACTCAGGAATGTCCCTTTAGTATGGCTTGTTGCAAAAGAGAAGCCTATGTGGCGACAGCGGGTTTCCTCTAAAAAAAACAGTGTCAAAATGGTACCAACATGTGAATTTATGGGTATCAGCCCAAAAGCAAATAATTACTTTAATATCAGGGCCGTAGCTAGGATTTTTTGGTTTGGGGGGGGGGGGGGGGGGGGGGCAACTGAGTAGTTAATAGTCTAAAACTCCTTAAACGGTTAAGAAGAGAATTTTCTTTAAGTTTCTATAATGCTTTCCGGATTTTTTTCGGGGGGGGGGGGGGGCAGTTGCTAGCTACGGCCCTGAATATGGGGATGGGGGTGTCGAGGGGATTGAAGGCTCTCAAATCCCTCTATATGGCTTCGTTCGCATTTCTTTTCTTGCCCTAGGAAAAAAATCCATGTACACACGCCAAATCTTCCACAATTCAATATGAACACGTGCTGGGGTGTCGTTAAACATTCATTCATTCATATTTTGAATCGCAGCGCGGTTTCCACGCGAACATTCCGTGGCAGTGTGAACCCGTAGCGGTGCGAAAACCGTCGCGGTATCCGCGCAGTTCTGGTGTAAGTAAGCAGAAAAAAAATCATTCACGTTTTTAAAATGTGTGGAATTTCTTTAATAAAACACAATAAAATTTCTTACAGATACTCCTAATAGTACACTTCGTCTCGTCCCGAAATCCAAATTTTATGATAAATCCTTATTGTTAACAACGAAACACATTCCCTATTGCCATTATGACAAAGTTTGACGTCACTTTGCGCTGCATATCTGCCACCAGCTTAAATGACTCACTTTTCAACACAAATATTACAGCTTCCCAATGTAATACACTTTTATTAAATACATGTACATACACAGCGTTTTATCGTCTTTCCAGTAGATATAATTATTTAATTTGTAATTCGGTTAAAACTACACCAATATCGATTTTCAAGAGAGAGCTGTCAATGACGTCGCGTAAACAGTATGACGTCGCGGCCATTTTTACAGCTGATAGGGTCACATGATATATTTTTTTAACGCGGCGTCTGACGTGAATGGCTTTTTTAGAAGTGTTTTGCTCATTGTAGAGAAAGGTCGATTTTGTCACTTGTAAAGAAATGTGATATTTTAAATGTAGTTTGAAAACACTGAACTTCAAATGGATTTTGAATATATTTCTATACTTCGGCACATCGAGTTCACATATTCAGTTGTTAAATTGAACCTATTTCTATGTTTTCTTTGAAGTTTCAAGTCATTTCACCCTAGCGCCTTTGAGAGCAAGGCGTCCTAAATGGGGTTGTCTCAGCAGTCATGGCGGCAGCCATTTTATCAATCCCATAATGCATCGCTTCTAGGTGGCTGAATCTAACCCTAATACATTATGGCTAGCGAGCTGTCACCCACAATTAAATTGTTTTGGTTGTTTCTTGCATGGGAATTTTCTTCTTTTTTTTTCTTTTTTTTAAAGCTGCAGTCTTGCCTCATTAATTAGCATAACTTTATTTTTAAAAAAACACCTACAGCTTTTATAGAGAATTGTGTGCGACAGTAACACAATTTTAATAGTTAAATAATAAAAAAATAGATATTTTAGGTAATAGGGCCTATAATTATTTAATTTGTAATTCAGTTAAAACTACACCAATATCGATTTTCAAGAGAGCTCTGTCAATGACGTCGCGTAAAAAGTATGACGTCGCGGCCATTTTTACATCGATAGCGTTACACAGTACCCCCCCCCCCCCCCCCCCCCCCCCCCCCCCCCCCCCACATGCTATATTGTTATTTTTCAATGTATTTTTCGAGGAAACATGACCCGACCCCAAACCCCACCCCAATACAAACACTAAAAACTTTGCTAGCCAGTCTAGACTTCCTCTACACAATTTCTTGCACAGGCGCCTGTTTTACAAAATATTTTATTTTAACGCTTTAAATTAATTTTATATGTACATTAAATTGTATTATAAACATACTAAAGTGCAAATTTTGCTGTAATAACAGCAAAAATACTTTATCTTAAAAACATAGACCTAGTAACATTAGTATTTATATAAACATGTTTATGTTGGTGTTGCATGTCGATTTTTAAAGATAGGTAGGGCCTAGATGTCCAACATGTTAGAATGAAGACATTGTTGTACACATGATTATAAGCATAATTGGCTGGCAAATCAAAACGTAAATAAAACAAAAACAAATAACCCAATCCACCCCTAAAACCCCCCAGTAACAACACAAACCCCACCCCAAAATAACATACAAAATAACCCGCACCCTCAACACACACACCAAAAAAAAACCCCAACAAGAAACATTCCAAAAAGCCCAAACAAACAAAACCAACAAAGAAACCAACAACAAAAACATATATTAGGTAATTAATCATTTTAAAAATTCAGCCTTTTATGTTTTGCTGTTTTCCAAATGTATTTTTGTTACTCAACTTAAATCAAGAACTCCCCCACCAAAAAAACTAAAACACCCACCACCCCAAAAAGACCCGACACCACCCCCCCCCTCCCCCTTTTGTTTGAAATAAAAAAAACTTGACCACATATTTATTTTTAAATTTTTCATTGTTCTACCTACTAATGGACCAAAAATAATTCAAAACAAAGTATGAAGTTTTAAAGTTATTATTAGCAAGTACATGTATGATTCAAATTTAATTATAAGTATTGTCTGTTATTTCTTTTATGTTCATCTGGATATGAAAAAAAAAATCATCCGCAAACTTATGTGAAAACGGCTTCGCCTCACACAGTTTGTGGATGATTTTTTGTTGTTGTTCATACCCCGATCAGGGCTACCAACTTTTCGGAATTTTCCAAAAAAATCCGGAATTTTAATCCCGTACGCGGAATTCTGGAATTGATGCCAAATATCCTGATTATTATTTTTTTCAAATTCACTAACTTTTTTTTTTAAAAGCAACTAATTCTTATTACATTCTACAATCTTCATTTCAACCCGAATTTGGTATTGTCTACAGTTTTGTGCTACTAGACAAACCATAAAGTAGGCTTATGCTTCAAAGGGAAGTAGAAAAAGTCTGCCACATATGTGGAATGATCTTTTTATGAAACTTGTTTTTAGTTTGCTTTAAAATTAAATTATTGTTTTTAAAAAGGGCGTTCACGCGCTTAAAAATTAAAATATCTGAAAATTCTGGAAAAATATTTTTATTAGGTTGGTCGCCCTGCCGGATGGACGTAAAAGAAATAAAGGCAGTCCTTAAATGAATGTCGGGTCTTGTGGATATGTGAATAGTTGTATTCACATACTATGAGGTCGGGAGTGCAGAATTAGCAATTTACTAAATTACCTACACGAAAATATTATTGACTTTCAGAAATATAAAACCAAATGTCCATGATAGCATGGTGAAATATGGGGGGTAATCAGATGTAAAAGACAGTATCACGGTCAGGTTGAGTTGTTTCTTTGGCTACATTACTCCACAGTGTCGTACTTGTCTTCAGACAGTACAATGCATAGGATATTGACATGTCACACACTGTATATACTCAACCATGGTCATCAATGTTGTTAAGCACCAGTCTTTCTGTCAGTTTTAATAATAAAAAAATGCATATCGTTGGCTGTTTTCATATACATTTAATATACGTCTACATTTCTTAATACAATGTACCTTCTGGCATGGAGCATCAATATGGCGTAAAAGTGATCTGAATGTGGTCAAGGTTGCACATATCGTTAGTGAACAACAAATAACAGTTACTTTCAGATACAACAACACAACAAATAAACAATTAGAAACTTTATTTTCAACGTATATAAATAGTAACAGTTCATTGTTAGACATATCTGTATGTTTTTGAATGGACGGAATTGAACACCACCGAAGTTAACAGCAGTAAAGTACAAAGACAAAAGCTTTACGAATAATAGATCAACTTGTTTATAAATAGTAACAGTTCATTGTTAGATATATCTGTATGTTTTTGAATGGACGGAATTGAACACCACCCAAGTTAACAGCAGTAAAGTACAGAGACAAAAGCTTTACGGATAATAGATCAACTTGTTTCAATATAAGTTAGTTAAAATTGTTTGGAGTTGTATACCAAATAATACATTTTAAGTTAAATTATGTACATTGCACTTTACATCGATTATGAATAATTTATATACATCACAAGTATCAAGTTGAATACATGTATACACTATTCTTTCATATGTATTCACGAATTCATGAAAATAGTATGTTAGAATTCCATTGAATCGTTTAGTTTTGTACAACATAAAAAGACAAGTTGTTCACATTATTTTATTTTAATAATATCCCCCCCCCCCACCCCCTAAAAAAATTACGTTCTTAATTGCCAATTAGACCGTGCTAAAATTTTAAATGCAAACATTTTTCACAATATATCACTGGATTGAATTTGAAATAATTTGAATTACCTTTCTGTGGTATACTCAGAGATTACGTTTTTCAATTCATATTGTATGTGACTTATATGGCATCTATGGATCAATGAGAAATTAATTAATTTGCTGACAACATCCTAATTTGAACAGCTGGCAAAAATGCCATTGTTAGTAGAGATACACCGAAGTGCACAGACATATAATACGTGTACCACTGATAATTAAAACTAATATCTAAAAAACATTAAAATAAAATGAAATCATACATCACAATGATACTTAAACCGACTGATTTGGTTAAACATTAATTGAACTCATTGTTTGTTGATGAAGTGATCGTCGTGATCGTCGTGAGCGACAACAACGTGAAAAGAATACAAACGAAAATGAAAGATGTGATTGTAGGTATTCTGTTCATGCATTTGTAAGACAGCTGGGGGCAATGAACACATTAGTCTGCCATGGTCCTCTATAGGTGGAAACTGAAATTGACTAAGCTCCTTACATCTTTATAGTTCATCATATCTGTTTGAGTACTCCATAAGACTCTGGTTTCGAAGTGTCTTTTAAACATTAAATACATTCTTACAATGTAGGGATAACTACGGAGTATGGTAAAATTTAAAATAAATGCATTCCAACCAACGTGTTTTGTTCTACAAACTACTTTTAAATCTCCTATTTGATTTGAAAAGATATCTGTGGCGTATTATGAAGTTTGCTAGGGTTAAGCACTGTAACAAAACAAATCTTTTCAATGGAATGAAGGTTGCCAGTGCAGTTCAAGTTCAAGTTCACTCTGTTGTATTTTTGATGTGACTCGAACACATAGTATTAATTACTTAAATAGTACAAGTTACTATAGCTATAATACTCATATGACATATTATTACATAATGAGAATATATATATATATATATATATTCTTATTGGTTGAAAACCAATCACATGACCTTCTGTTAATAATGACATTGCCCTCAGTCGGTCTCACCGGCCCGATCAAAAGTGATATTGCCTTCGAAGATTTAACCAATGAAAACAAAGAAGATATTTGTTTTATCAAATAAAACAATAGATAACGTAATGCAACGTTAACTGCAATTTTAATATAAACAACCACAAACTTGTGACAATACACTTTGCTGTCGTTCAACAAAAAATATGACAACATTATTCATACTGTGTTTAATTTCGCAAATACCAGGACAACAAGGTCAATACTAATCAAATTTTGTAAGGAATATCTCGCAGATTTAGAAAAGTACATGATAACTACTACTACTACTAATAAATAATAATCATACGAAGCACACGTAATAACAAGTGTGATGATTTAATTTTGGGAAGAGACGTCATAACATGATGTTGTTTTCTCCAGTCCTAGCTCAGATATGCACGTGAAATATGACGTCATCACGTCGCCGCCTTCTACTTGTGGCTAATATATTTTGAGGCGGTCCTTGTTATTCATAAAAAAGAAACCTATAATAATATGGATAATAAAGAAATTATTACACTCGCGTGTGTGTCGTACTGATTTTACGAAACTCGTGTCAGGATTTATGTATTACGCTCGCTCTCGCTCTCGCTCGGGCAATACAAAAAGTCTGACAACTCGTTTCGTAAAGTCAGTACAACACACAAGCTCGTATAATAATCTCTATTTATCACATTTAGTTTTTTATTTTATGTTCACATTCTTGCTGGCCATAGTATCTCTAATTTATTTATTTATTTCTGGTTTCAACCGTTTATTTCCGCATTCCTCTGCTTGTCATAGGATTACGTGACACTACTAAACCTCGTTAGTTGGAACGCATTTATAAGTATTAGCGTATTTTGATTCTGATTTAAAAAAAAGTAGGATGTACGAGTCTTATGGATGTCATTATGTGTTAAAACAATTATTGACCACATGTCGGGCAATCAGGTTTTATGGACGGAAGAAATTAGTGTTGGTATTGGTCAATATCAAGTTCTTCGGTCCTAAAACCTGATATTGCCGTCAATGACGATCAATAATTGATAAGTTTGTTACGCCACCATATTCCTTGTTTAGGACACACTTATACAACTGTACTACATTTAGAAAATAACTAACAAATTAAAAACCGATTCCCTTACAAGACAACGAAAAGTACCAGTTGGGTACAAAACATAAAACAGTTCATCAGTTATATATTATGTGGTGTAATACATGAGTATATTCTGAAATCTTTGTTCACATACTGCTTCTTTGTCTATTTTAATTAGTAGTTAATGATGGTCTGTTTTGACACTATGGACAGCAGGTTGACCAGTCCATCTTCGTGGTCCATACAGATCCGCTGTACTTATGTATTCCTCGAACGGTTGCTTTGAAAATAAAAATAAAAGCTTTATCAAAGTGGAATGTATGGACATTTTGTACAGAATATTATATGTTTAAGATATGTTCAACTTTTCCAATTACATAATCCGTACAATTTACACTTAACAATTAGTGCTCTTGTTTAACTGGCCAGACTTCAAAGATGGCAACGTTTTCAAATCATTACAAGATAATAATAATAATAATAATTACGAGATAATATAATAATAATAATAATAATAACTTCGGTGTCAGCCTGCAAACTCTTTTGAATAAACCTTGAATACTACTGTTTAAGTCAAAGGAATGTTTGTTCCATAATACCACATCACAGTCAGATGCTAATATACATCTGACTAGTGGAAATTGGCAAACAGTCCAGTGAAAATGACAGTGTAGAGAAAGGACGCACCACGGTGTGATGCTAATATATATCTAGAGTCCATCCCACCGTTCAACAAAAATGTCTGGTAAATAATTTCAGTTTTGTTTGACGTAAGAAAAAAAGTAAATGTGTTTTGGAAATAACAGAAAAATACAACTTTTGTGCCCAATTTAGAAAACAATCGGCTCAGAAATAAAGAACTTGTCGAATGGACTATAACCAGTTTTTGTTTCGTAATACCGCATTGACACACATGTACACACACACACACACACACACACACACACACACACACATTAAATAAAAATGTCCCCATTGCCAGTGAACATACCTCCCCAGTTAGCAACTGTATAGCCTGGGCTTGGGTTGGTCATCTTTAGATTTGAGTCATCCTTCCATGGTACCACTTTTACCGGAATGAAGCCTAGTTTTGCCTTCGATTTCGTGACGTCATCAACGTGACATGACTTCCAGCTGGCTCCATTGTCCGAACTGACCATAAAGCTAACACCATCGGTTGCCATGCCGTAGACACGGTTATTGTCGGCGTCGTGACCAACCATACATGCCAAACGGGAATCGAGTTCTGCATCATGAAAATGTTTCATAAATAATCGGCTGAAACTTTGGTTAAATAAATTGAAGCCATTGTTATAACATGCATTTTTATAGAAAATAACTGACAATTTATGCAATTTTTGAAGTTTGATAGACAATTTGGCGTATTGTTTTGCTCACCCAGAGTTAGCCCTGGACAGGATATTACATACCACGGCCTATGAAATACCAGTCGTGATGCACTGGTTGGAACGAGAAATAGCCCAATGGGCCCACCAACGTGGACGAAAACCACTGGGCTACGTCCTGACCCGATACGCTTTCTAAGAAAAGCTAGATACTGAGTAATAAGAAGAAGACTGCTGCTTGCAGTGTTAAAAATACAACTACTTCAACTGTTGATTTTCTTCTTTTTTTTAAATATAAAATAAAATAACAGCAACAACACAAATAATAATAACAATAACAATAATAACAATAATAATATGTTATTGTGCAAAAGAAGCATTAACATACATGGCGATTACAAGGTCAGCATTTTCAATACTATGTCTCTATACAAGACCGATTCCAAAAGAAGTTGTGATAAGAGATTCATGACACACTGTTGGGGTCTTTGCCTACAAAGGGAAGATGATCTGGTCCAAGATACATGTATATGTTTCCAAATGCATCTGTAGGAAGACATTAAAGTGCACCAGCTAGTACAGACACGAAAATCCTTTCTACAACGTTCGTGACGGTAAATTTGAAGTTTCACACAAATGCATTTAAAATAATATTCTACAGACATATTTATCACATTATTATGAGGACGAGGTATCTTTAATTTAATACTATACTATGTTAATAATAAACTATTTTAAAGAAGTTAAAGTTAGTCTTGTTTATATATATATACCACTAGAGCGCACTGATTTATTAATCATAGGCTATTGGATGTCATTTGGTAATGTTGACATCACTGGCGTAGGAGGGGGGGGGGGGGGCACAAGGGGGCATGTACCCCCACTTTTCTTGATCCATTAGCAGCAGTGATGGTTTATATATATATATATATATATTAATAGAATATATCACTGTTGTAAGGTATAGATAAGGCAATTCCAATTTCAACCCGAGGGACAAAATGTTTTTGTGAGGGCCGAGGTTTATCGAGGGTTGGAATTGCCTTATCTACACCTCACAACGGTGATTGATTCTTTTTCTTGCTCTTTTAATTAGAGTAACAAAACATTAACTTTGCAAGCTACGGTTTGTTTATTGTAAAACGATTCGTAAACATTTCACCAACTAACTTATTTAATCATATGCGAAAAAATTTAGTCCACCTTATGCAACGACATAAAAATGTAACAACTTACCAATAAATATAAATTTGAAAATATTAATTTGTTTTAATATTTTTAAAACAATGATACAATGTGAAATGTCAAACATAATTTTGAAAACCGTGATTTATGATGTCAATCGTTGTAAAGCATGAGTTATGACGTCACAGCGTATGTAGAAATCGTCTAGCCTTTGGGTCAGACAGATTTTTCTAGCACATGTGCAAAAGCTGGATAACCTGGATAACCCTGTCCAGTGGGCAAGATATGTATATAATGTATCTTTCCAAAATGTATTAGTCGCCATGTATAATTAAATCGATTGTAGATATACCTGTAATACATTTAAACAGATTAGTCCATTTTGGGTTAGTCGAATCCACGAATTTTACGTTTATAAATTAATAAAGTAATAAACAAAAGAGCGCATTCCCCTGTTGAAGCACAAAATGTCCCAATTGAGCATATTGGGCCGAGCACCGGCCCAAGATGTCCCAATTCTGAAACAAATGTACCAAGTCGGCCCAAAGTGTCCCAACTGCTGACTAGCGTGTTAAAGCAGAAAAATATACAAATAACAGTACATATACGTATGTATGTATGTATGTATGTATGTTAAATTAAAGTTTGTTTTGTTTAACGACACCATTAAAGCACATTGGTTTATTAATCACCGGCTATTGGATGTCAAACATTTGATAATTTTGACATTAGTAGACAGGGATCTTTTATATGCACCGTGCCACAGACATTATACCACATACCAAGGCCTTTGATATGCCAGTCGTGATGTATGATGTATGTATGTATGTATGTATAATCAAGACGTTCAGGTGTTTGAATTGATCTTGTTCCATTTCCATGTATGTAAAACGTATATTTTGTGCATTTGTCAGATGGAGAAAGCAAGGCATTAATTCAAAGAGTCACGCAGACAAACACATACAAGCAACACACAAACAGGAACACGTGATATTGCTCAACTATCTTTGAGACAAAATACATCACTAAAAATAGTCAAACTACAAAAGACACATTATGTCAGGAAACTATTTTTGTCATGGCCATCTGTGATAGAAATTCTGGATACACTACACGAACAGTTTGTGATAGGGCCAACTAACAAAGCATCAAATAACATAACCATCATATGTAAACACTCCAGAAAGGATTTAATTATCCCCTGCGGCAGTGCGTTAATATCTAAGAATGTTATAGTCAAACCTGACATACATACAATATATAGATATACATACAATTATTATTTATTTATTTATTTATTGAGAGAGAGAGAGAGAGAGAGAGAGAGAGAGAGAGAGAGAGAGAGAGAGAGAGAGAGAGAGAGAGAGAGAGAGATATGATGATGAAAGATGATATCACACAAATATACCAGTTATAAAAAAAACGGGATATATTCATGTGGGTTGTTAGATAAGTACAACTTTAATTTATCGCCATAACTGGGACATAGCTAAATATGCACACGCAAACACATTTACATAACCAGATACACATACAGGCACGCATGAACAATGAACACACAAACATACATGCATCCATCCGAGGCAGGACGTAGCCCAGTGGTAAATAGTTTGCCTGATACGCGGTCTGTCTAGGTGGACCCATTGGACTATTTATCGTTCTAGCCAGTGCGCCACGAGTGGTATATCAACGACCTTGGTATGTGCTATGCAGTCTATAGGATGGTGCATACAAAAGATCCCTTGCTACTAATGGGGGGGGGGGGGGGGGGGGGTGTAGCGGGTTCCCTCTCTAAAACTCTAGCTGGTGATTAATAAATCAATCAATGTGTTCTAGTGGTGTCGTTGAACAAAACAAACTTTAAACCATCCATCGATCCATCAATACATATGTACGTACCTGCGTACCAACCCACCCACCTACCTGCCTACATCCATTCATCCATACATACATATATACATACATACATACAAGTTTGGTCCGACCAAAAACATCAATCCAGGCTCGGACTAAATTTTAACTCGGGCTAAATTTCGCAGTGTGAACGCTCCTCGGTTCTAGGTCTGAGCTAAATTGTAATTGCATGGTACGGCGACAGGTGACGTTGCATGTCTCTTAGGTGACGTTGTTCTTCACCACAGTAACTTCCGGTGTTTTTGTTTTTGTTTTTGTAGGGTTTTTTGTCAGCGTTCGGTGTTTATTATTTTCTGAAAGCATGTCCCCCAAAAATATCTTTAAAATTTCATTACAAACATTCAGTGCACTTCAATAGGTTTCATTACGTCATATTTTCACCGTAATCTACCATAATTTTATTACGTCATATTTTCCAGTTACATCATTAAAAAGCGCCAAGATAATACTGGTAATCGCTGTCATGATATAATAAATAAATATTTAACAAAATTAATGATTATGAAGAACCTCAAGTCGAAAGTAAACAGGAAATACACTCGAGCGACGCGTAACGGTTACACGTTTTGTTCGCGGTCACACGTTTTGGTACGCTAAGGTAAAAATGTGTGTGAACGCGCCACTGATTTAGTCAGGACTAAATTTAGCTTGTACCAGGTTTAGTCCGGACTTAAAATGCTAGTGTGAACGCAGCTGATGTAAACTATTTTGGAACACTTCTGACGCGGCTATGGTATGAATTTTTTCAACATCACTGTAAAGATTGTGAAGCGATTACAATCATATTTAACTTTTGTCATAAATCCTTGTTTGTGGATAATAAATAAATTATAACATTCGCAGGAATGTCATACGAACTTTATGAAACTCGTTAATAAATTGCTTTATACCCCTCGCTCTTGCTCGTGGGTGTGGGTGTGCGTGCGTGCCTCTACCCACCCATACTGTGAAACGTTAACACAGAATAAATATATAATACATTTTCACCTTGTCTACCATCCTACTTGTATATATGGACACATGTTTAGATAAATGTTCTAGAAGACGTTATCACCCACCTTTCCACACATTGCCATCAGTGGAGCGGAAGCACACTTGTTTTAATCCCCTAAAAGTAATGCAGTACACACAATTAGTATTTAACATAACTGTAGGCAACAATGTACATATCTTAACTACGTTTCAGTCTCTCATAATTAAAACCTCAGTGATACTTACATTTGAAAAAAAAATCTTTTTTATATTAACAAACAGGTTTTGTTTGTTATATTATTTTGTACTGATACATCAATAAAAAATCTGTATCATAAGATTTGTTTGTCAGAGGGTGTATTTCCACTGTCATATGCCTCGTGGATGACTTCGCTTCAGATTGTTGAAGACATTTTGATCAATGCTATATTCCATATCTTGACCAAGGAGAGTAGATATAATTTTATTTCATGTTGCTAGATACTAAAACGAATTAACATTATCACTTGACAATACTATATACAATCTACCAGTAGACGTGACAACATGTCCAGGTGACTTTTCATCCGTAAATAATAATTAAAATATCGGCTAATCAGGTTTTGCCTTTTATAATGTTATTTCGGAGCATACAAATTCTAAACATATCGGACGAGACTATTTATGCGTCCGCCGTAACGCGAATCATACCAATACGTACGGGTCGGGTTAGACGACTGCTTAATTGCAATATATTATATATACATATATAACTTCAGGTATTTAATTTATGTTTTAAAGAACTAAATCAATCATCATTTTACATCTGATTTATTTTATAAAATAAAATGTTTTAATGCAATGGCGAAATCGGTCTGGTGAGATACAAAGCTACTGCAAAGACATTTTATTTATTTTTAGGGACTACCAATAACTACGGTGGTATATAATATTATATAGGACATAAATTTATATTTTTCTTACTTTAAAGATTTCGAACTCTTGACTTATTATTTTGATTTCGACTTGTTATGTGGAGCGCTCAACTTACTAACTTAGAGAGCGGGATCTAGCCGTCGGTAGAGTGCTCACCTGAGGTTCTTTGGTTACATGATCGAATCTCCTCAGTGGACCATTTTCTGAATGTTTTCCCCCGTCCCAACCAGTGCCCCACGACAGGCATATCAAAGGCCATTAAACGGCCTATCGAAGTGCATATGGAAGATCCCTTGCTGCTACTGGAAAAAGTATCTCCAGCTATCGATTTATTATTTGGGGGTATTTTAAAAATCTGGATAACCAGAACCATTTCAGGTGTAAGAAAAATAATATTCTAAATAATAAAATATAAGTACTTCTAATTTAAATGACCAAAACTGGCTTTAATAGTGAAAATCATGTCGTGTTTAAAAACTAGGGTCTGTCACTTCAAAAAAATATGTTGAGCACTCAAAGTAATAAGTCGATTGTTTAGGATAATAAATCAAATGCTCAAGATAATAAGTAGAACATTCATTATAATATGTCAAGAGTTTGAGATAATAAGTCGAGTACTCAAGATAATAAGTCGAGCACTCAAGAATAATAAGTTGATCATTTAGGATAATAAGTCAAATGCTTGAGATAATAAGTCGCGCACTCAAGATAATATGTTGATCATTTATTATCATAAGTCAAATGCTTGAGATAATAAGTCGAGCACTCGAGATAATAAGTTGATCATTTAGGATAATAAGTCAAATGCTTGAAATAATAAGTCGAGCACTCAAGATAATAAGTTGATAATTTAGGATAGAGATAGTAAGTCAAGTGCTTGAGATATTAAGTTAAGCAGTTGAGATAATAAGTCAATCACTCGAGATAATAAGTTGAGTATGCATTCAGCATGCACAGAAAAAAATGGTTGATCGATGTTTACTTGTGGCTTAAAAGTATTTTGATGACGTCAGATTACAAAAACGTAGATATGAAAATGCACGTTCATATTTCGAGATAGAAGTCGAAATTCAAGAAATTTAAAAGTAAGAAAAAAATGTGTGTGTCCTAAATATACCACCATATTTATTTTACGTTATTTTTATAAGATTGTGTGAAAAGAAAGTTTGAGGCTTATACATTTAAATTACTGGTGTTTAAAAAAAACAGTTATTTTCAAATTGTATGGCCGGACGTTCATTCATTTTTGTGGCCACGGGATTAAATAATAATCGTGTTCGCTGTTACGGCCGTGATTCATATTGCTACTCCAATTCAAATGAACATTATACCCAAAAAAATGGGTAAAGGTGCAGTAATAAACTTTGGATTGTGTACTAGAATAACTAGATTTTATGGCTATACTATCAACGTTTTTTCCGTCTTGAAACGAAAGTTCAACATTAAAATTTTATACTGAAATTAGTTTCCGGCATATTTCGTATTTCACCCGAAGCATTTCGTATACCCTCGGCATAATTCCGAATGTTTTCAAATTATTTTCAAATCACTGGCATAATTCTGCAAGTAAGGTTTTCATTGGTCGTATGAAAGGTCAACTGGACGGGATGCTGTTAGATCCACAGGCAATAGTTATTAACCAGTGGAGCTAATTTTAATTAGATTGTACCGATATATTTCAAAAGCCATACATAATAAAAGACCCCAACACCCCTATTACAATGTATGTTAAAGAAATACTTTTGTTCAAACACCCGAATGGAAGCAAAATTCCAAAACAGTAGTTTATTTTTTTTTCTCGAGAACCAAGATAATACGTATTCTCGTCTTTGGTACAATAAAATCCGGAACTTTATTAAATATCACAGATAGAAATATATTTTATCTCCATTTCAGATTCTATAGGCACTATTAACAAAATAATAATACGTTTTAAATGTCGATGTTTATAGGACTATATAGGATGGCAGTAGTATGAACTAAAAACTGATTAAAGTGAAGTTGATATGTGAAGACTGCGCCATAAACACTCAACATACGCTTCAAAACATCTTGCTCTTATGAGGAAGTCGTTTCACTTTCAAACTAGATTACTATATACTCAACAACGAAAGTTTAGAAAACATCTTTTATGACGTCTAAATTTACCATGGATAAATAAATGTAAAAGAAAACCAGGTCCTCCTGTTGTGTTAAGGCAAAGGTTGATGAGTTTATGTTGTTTGTAAATGGTAAACATTTCAGATGTGAATACTAATTAATAAAAATAGGTTCATTTATAAATGTTATGCCATTTTTTTTAACATTAGCTAAACTTTCGTTGTTGAGTATATTATTATGTTAACATCACCTGTCTAAGGCAGCATCACACACAAAAAGAGTTCCGTCTGTCAGAGCCAGGAAGCCTCGACGATTGAAATCTGAAAGCAGACTAGAGTTAAAGAATGCCCAATGACCTACTACTTGCTTTCACTCGTTAGATACGTTTTGAAACGCCCCATTGGTCCGTTTGTTATTTACAAAATTAGTCTTTGGGGAAAACTTTGCACCATCTATTTGAGTATTGTGTTATAATCTGAAAACTGTTTGGAGATAATGTTAGAATCTGGAAATTGTTTGGAGATAATGTTAGCAAAATCACAAATGAGTAATAACTAAGTACTGAAATGTATCACCGATACCATCAGTCATTACTGGTAGTTAATATGTGTTATAACCATACACAGCATATTTGAGAGAACTTGTCTAATATTAATAAAGGATCACTAGTCAACTCTGAATGTATAATTGGGTTACATTTTTAATCGTGAGGTCAGGCGTGTAGTGTTAGAATTTAACAGGCAAGAAAAAACAGTCTAGCTGATTAAGTGGTTACTACGCTGCTGGAACATATCTTAAAACACAACAATCACAGTTCGATGTGATACGGGTTTTTAATATTGCCATTTTTGTTTTTAAATAAGATCTTTTTTTCAAATATGGCCACAATAATACGTGAACCAGTTATTATCGACTTAAACAAAACTTGTTTGCTGTCATTGTAACATGCTTACGACTAACAATTAATGTTTGATGACAAAAATGCCATATTAAAGATATTTTCTTGTTTAGAATATCAGTTCCTATGTAAACAAGGTGTTTGCTATTCTGTTTTTACTAACCCAAATCGGATTTTACCATCAAATAATTTCGTATGTACGAATATATATATATGTGTGTGTGTGTGTGTGTGTGTGTGTGTGAGTGTGTGTGTGTGTGTGTGTGTGAGTGTGTGTGTGTACATGTACATGTACATATATATATATATATATATATATATATATATATATATATATATATATATTACGAAGCAAAAATGAAAACTTGATAGCTACAAATATTGGCCCACGGCCGCAAACACACTGGATATACAGACATTGATATTGTAAACAGAAAAATGTATTTAATATGTAATTTTAGTTGCCAAAAAGACTTTTAGTCGGAAGCATTTACAATGACTGCAAACTGAGGATAGTGCCTTTAATTGGTCTTGATATACCAACCTGCATGTGGCACTCGTGATGGTGTTCGCACAGACGTGCAGACGTCTAAACAGAAAGCAAGAATCACAAATTATTAGTCGGTTTATGTACTCGACACTTAACAAAAGCAAGCATATATGAAAGTTTATCATCCTTTCTAACGAAGTAATGTAACAATTTACATTTATATAAATTAAATACATTTTATTGAAGACTGAATACAAAACCCATTATTATCGTACTGCTAAAGCAATTCATATCCCCTACCGACCCAACACATGTTCGTATCTCCTAAGTTCAAAGGCTCTGTGAACTCTGAGAAAAATGGATAAATCACTATGAAAGTTAAACTTGATCTGTAACAGAACGTGATAAATCTAAACACAAACCTCCAGCTCAATATCTTGAGGCATTGCAAAATGAAACACCCGATAAAACTAATTTTCGTATCTCAAGGGCCACAATTTTGTGAAAATGGGTAAATCACTATGCAAGTTAAACTTGATTTGTAACATTTTATGATAAATCTATATACAAAATTTAGGTACAATATATCGAGACATTGTAAACACAAATCCGGAAAACTATATGTGGGACAGACGGTCGGGCGGACAGACATACAGACAGACATAAAGAAAGAAAAACAGACAAACAAACAGAAGGACGGAGACAAAACCTGTAGCCCCTCTGGTTAGACATGTAAGGACTAATAATTATTGAACACAAATATTAACTCTATCAAACTTTTAATAAATATAGAAGCATCAAACATCTATCTGTTAAGCCTACAAGCTGCGCGCACACACACCCCACCCCATCCCCACGCACACACACACACAACATAACACACACACAAAACACACACACACAGACACATAAACAAAACACAATACACATATACACATACACACAGAAAACACAACACAGCACACGCAGACAGAAAAAACACAACACAACACAACACACATACACACAAATACAACGCAACCACACACACACGCGCATACTCATACGCACGCGCACACACACACACACACACACACACACACACTCACACATACACACACACAGATACACACACAAGCATCTTATTGTTAGTGGTTGCCATCATCTAAGGGTCATTATTTATATTTCACAGTAGGATTGTCCCTAATAATAATAATAATAATAATAATAATACGCGTTCTGAGAGTATTGCTAAAGCAATACATGTCCGCTACCGGACCGAAACATGTTTCGTATCTCCTAAGTACAAGGGTCATATCTCTACGAAAAATGAGTAAAGCTATACACAAATTTCAGCTCAGTATCTCAAGGCATTGTGAAAGAAAAAAACATGCGAAAAACAATTTTTTGCATATCCTAAATTCAACGGCCATAACTCTGTGTGGAAAATGGGTAAAACTTGCTCTGTAACAGTTCATGATAACGCTATACACAACATTGTAGCTCAGTATGTCAAGGCACTGAAAAGTACATCCGGAAAACAAATGTTCTTATCTCCTCTCTCTGACAAAACTGGGTAAATTGCCATGAAAGTCAAACTTGATCTGTAACAGTACACGATAAAGCTATACACAACATTTCAGCTTAATACCTCAATGCATTATGAAAATAACATCTGTAAAACTCTATGTGGGATAGACTGACTGACGGACGGACGCACAGACAGACTAAAACACACACAGACAGAAGGACGGGGGACTAAGACGAAACATATAGTCGCCATCCGGTCAGACCGATATGGGATTAATAATAATAATAATAATAAGAAGAAGAAGAAGAAGAAGAAGAAGAAGAAGAAGAAGAAGAAGAAGAAGAAGAAGAAGAAGAATGACATTTATCTGAATTGAGACAATAGAATCACATTTTAAAGACAATAGTATTCTTACCAGTAGTAGAAACGTCATCCACCATACAACCGTAGAACTCAAACTTGATGGCTATTTCACCACGTGGTGTCTGGTTGTTGAGGATATACACTCGGATGTAGCGATACGGGTCACTGCTCGACAGGGTTTGAGTGTGTTTTGCCGGTACAGAATATGGCGTTGCGATTGTTATCTGCCAAATTAAATGTTGTAAGTCTTTTTGTTGACTTAAAGGGACATTCCTGAGTTTGCTGCAATTTTTTAGATGTTGTCGACTAACAGAGACTTTTTAACGATTGTATTTACATATCAAATATATTTTAATGCATAAACTATTAGTGGCTGTACATGTATATTAAACGTGTTTCTGGTCGTTCTAATATTTAAATTTCATTTTATTTCGTAAACTATTTTTTTATTATTTGAAGACAAAATCCAGTTTGGGCTTCTTACAAATATTAAGACGACCAGAAACACATTGAATATACAGACACTGATATTCTAAACAAGAAAATATATTTAATATGCAAGTTTAATCGTAGAAATATTTTATTAGTCAGAAACATCTTACAATGCAGCAAACTCAGGAATGTCCCTTTAATTACTCGTATGCGATAAACCATTGACATAGATCTTAGTTATCATCACTTGATGGTTGATTAATTAAACATCCTCTATCTCTTGTGGATGTTTATTTCCAATACATGATTGAGAAAATCAGATTTGACCTATACTTCATCCAATGAAAGTTCTTAATTTTCAGTTTAATACCATTTTCTATGTACTCGTTCATAAAAATGGTATTAAACTGAAAGGAGTGTAGTATTTTATTTATTACCTGCCTATAATTATTGGTTAGAATTCATCAAAAAGTTAAAAAAACACACAAAAAACCCATTCAGATTTCGTGGCCCCATGGATTTAATTTAGCGAAAGAATACACCAGCTGGAGCTCACCTGCAGCTGACACGTCACACAGTACGGTGATAACTTCCACTAATAAAATAAAGTTCCTCTGGTAAAAGGTTTCCAAAGTGAAAGA